>NW_015505375.1:1048844-1060470 GCF_001515645.1 Sinocyclocheilus grahami
CCAGAGCCATCCACCCACCCACATGTCAT
Source organism: Sinocyclocheilus grahami (assembly GCF_001515645.1). NCBI lineage: Eukaryota > Metazoa > Chordata > Actinopteri > Cypriniformes > Cyprinidae > Sinocyclocheilus > Sinocyclocheilus grahami. Next base: position 1,048,874 of record NW_015505375.1, read on the forward strand.
ACCCTAAACAATACAAATCCATCCTCAATAGCACTGACACAAAATATTTGCTGTTAAAATGCCTAATAACCTCTCAAAACTCATGATTCGTTCACATCTTTAACTGAAAAAAAAGTATGAAGAAGAATGTGTTGAGGACAGAATGTTCAAGGTTTTTGTTTGTTTTCCACCTGAAGTGCCAATCAATTAGAAAAATCAAACCCCATTCATTGCTTCTTTTACTGTAGTCACTGGTCTGAAAAAAAATAATAAAATAAAATAAAATAAATATGGCTTCAGAAGACTTGGGATACAGCACATTAGTCATATTTGAACCATTTTTTGATGCTTTTATGGTGATTTTTTTTTAGCTTGACAGTTCCTGTTCGCTGGCTTCATGGTAATGAAAAGAGCAGCTTCTTCAGAAAAATGTTTCGGTAATATATCCTGCAAAATTAAAATCATATTCAGATGTCATTACATTAGAAACATTGTGTGAATTACATAAAAAATCTAAAGCTACATTTGTTTCCTTGCTGGCAAAAACAGGCAGTGCTTGTATTACAGCACATGCAGATCTTTTTGTTTCTCCTTCACTCCACTGCACACTGATTAACTTGTGAAACACAGACAACATGCTCCGAGGCAGACGCCATAGGCCAACAGTTCCACTCCACCGCTGGGCAGCACACCACAAAGACAGAGTAATTAGTAGCTTCTAATGGATATGTGTCATTAGTACTAGCTAAGAAAATACATTGGGGAGAGCAAAAGCAAGGGTCGTGCATTAGAATGTCTCAAGGCATGATTTTCAATTTAATCTCACGCTAAGAACAAGAAATTTGGTTTCTGTTCACCTCATGGGAGAGACGACTATGATAGTGCCTGCGCTCGTACGTGAGTCACTCCCATTTTCAGTTTCAAGTTTGAATGTTCATGTCCCTACTTTATATTCCACTGCTTTTCCGCAGAGTTTTGAATCATGTTTTTCATTTTCTTTTTATAGCTTTATCATTTACAAATGAAACCGCTGCAGATCGATACATTTTGTGCACCCTCAAGTGCATGAGGTCAAAACCTTTAAATAATGAGGCACTATGAAGCTTTCGCTCTGTGTGTCCATAGCAACTAAAAAATCTTCACCCTTCATGCTGTTCTGTCACGAAAAGCCACAAATTAACTTATGGTTTGGAAAGAATTAGATACTCTAAGAAAACCGGATTAAAGAAAGGACTGCATGAGGATATTGTTGCAACTGTAATTAATAAATCCAGTTTAATGACAGCAACTCGAGCTGATTCAATGTCCAATTTTCCATTATTAAATAAAATAAGTTTTGATCCCTTTATGCAGACAGACGATTTTAACAAATAGCTGAAAGAGTGAATGAGACATACTGTTAAAACATTTAATGTTTTAGAGGTGCTTTGCCCTAGGATATAAGAAATGATTTCCTGGCACAAGAGCATCACTGTTTTTCTCTGATTCAATTTCTTCCTGTGTTTTAGAGCTAAATGATTATTCCTCCATTGATGACTCACTTTCAGCCCTCAAATTCAACTGCCCCCTTATGATACTGACAGGAACAACAACAACATATGCGCTGCTGTGGCTCTGGCATACTATAGTAGTATAGAGGACTAGCCACATTTTATCTCAACCGCAAAAACAAACATTTCAGAAGTCTCACGTTTGTGTATTAGAAATGCTTTTTCATTTGGATTACCAAAAGAAGCAGGAAAAAAAACTCGAGTTAGGTCAAATTGACCACCTCCTCCCTAAAAACATCAGCACAGAGACGGGGCTTTTTGGGGGCGATGGGCTTAGAGAGAAAGAGACAGAAGCATGCGGATCGATAGTGACGTTGGTGGAGGGGTGCAAGCTTGCATGAGCAGAACAGGAGGTCACCAATGGTGGAGGGGCTGCGTCTCCCTCTCCCTTCTGAAAAGCAGGCAGAGCTAATGGGGAGGGAGAACAAGACGACACGATGAGTCACAACAACCAGCTTACGCCTGGTGTGCCATTCAATACTAGTGAGAGGAGGGGAGAGAGGTAGATACACAGAGAGCACAAAGACATGTAGATAAAGAAAAAGATGTATATTCAAAACAAAACAGAAACCCTGCATTAGGTTGGCCTTTCCTGAAAGGGCCCCTGTTGGCAGAAAAAGGGCTTTTGACTGAATTAAGTCCCACTTTAGTATTATCTGACATCTGGTTAGGTCAATAGAATCATTACAACACTTCATTATGCCTATTTCTGTGATTATCTAGGGAAAACACAGCAATAAAACTATAGTCATAATGAATAACACATGACTAACATTTTTAAAGCTTAATTTTTAAATATGTGTTCTTCTATTCCAGGTAATATGTGATATGCATAAGCCAACATTGGCTCAAGTTTGGGGTTGGACTATCTGTTTGTAAGCACTGTTTTTGTTGAACATTACATAAAAATAAATCAGCTTTGACTTCAATATGGAAAAGCTTTGCGATTTGTAATTTTCATCAAATAGCTTAATTAAATTAAGTAAACATAACTTTTTACTGTCATTTATAATAAAAAAAATGAGCCCTATGATCACTAGATATTTTGGTGCATTTAGGAGATTATCATGTAAACATCATATATGATTTACAGACAGGAAATATGCTTTCCATGAAGTATATACTGTATAAAGATGCTTTATAATATATTTTTCCAACATTTTCAGATGTCAAGTTTGATATGTGATGACAGGTTTGTTCCTAACAGAGAACATAAGCCATGGTTTACTTATACGTTACGTTACATTACATTTAGTCATTTAGCAGATGCTTTTATTCAAAGTGATTTACAAATGAGGACAATAGAAGCAATCAAAACTGACAAAAGAGCAACAATATGTAAGTGCAAATGACAAGTCTCGGTTAGCCTAACACAGTACACATAGCAAGGTATTATATATATATATATATATATACACACACACACACAAAGAAAAACAAGTAGATAGAATAGAAAAATAGGAAGCTAGTGTTAGTTTTTTTTTATAAAAAAAGAAGATAAAGTAGAATTAAAATAGAATAGAAAGTGCTAGAGTTATAGGGTAAAATAAAGATGGATTATCACAATAGTGCAAAGAAAACAAAAAGCATAAATAAATTCATACAAGAATAATTCAATACTAAAATTTAACATTGATAAACACAACTAAATAAGATCAAATAAAATACAAAATAAAAATTAAATAAATAGCATAGCATACTGTACATACACAAATAATATAAAAACGAAAAACAACACATATATGTGACATATTATACCTACAAATTCTTCATACAGTGGACTACCAGTAAAATTGATAAAAAATTTGGGACCAAAAATTATTCAGACACCTTAACCTGACGATGTTTTGCTTAAGTGTTATCTGACACAGTTTAACTCTGACTGTATGTATACAGTATATATAAATATATATATATATATATATATACACAGTATATATATATACACACACACACACACAACCACACATACGTACATACTATGTGGAAAGGTCAAATAAACACTTTAAATCCCCTCCAATGTGTAGTCAGATGACTGCAGTATAAATACACCTGGAAGTACAAACACATCTGGAAGGTCCAACTTATGGTCAGTTAGCACTATAGCAGAATAGAACACTCCAAGCAACTCTGCGAAAAAAGTACTTGAAAAGCCCAAGGCACAAGGCAGGAGCTTAAAATATGAAGATTTTGAAGTCACTGAATATCTTTTGTAGTACAGTTACATCAAGAAATGGGAAAAGTATGGCACAGTTGTATATCTGCAAGACTGTCATGAAAAAAGTGGCTGTGCAAGAAAGTAACTGAAGGAGGAGAGGGAAGCCACTTAGAAACCAATGATTACTTACAAGCTTCAATTGCTAAGATGCAACAGCCTTTGCCTGGCATGTGGGAGACTGTGAAGCCAGCTGGAAGAATGTTCTATAGACTGATGAGACCAAAATTGAGGTTTTTGCCATTAGACTAAACTCTGCGTTTGGCATAAGAATCATGAGAATCCCACCATCCCCATGGTGAGACATAATGGTGGGAGCTTCACACTGTGGGGACGTTTCTCTCCAGCAGGCCCTGGAAGACTTGTGATGGTAGTGGGTAAAAAAAATGCAGCAATATCAATGGGAAAACCTGATAGAGTCTGCAAGACACCTGTGACTTGAGAGAAGATATGTTTTTCATAAAGTCAATGACCTTAAGTTTAGAGCCAGAGCTTTTCAGGATTAAAACAACAATGTTAATGCATTAGAGTGGCTAAGCCAATATCCACAATCCAACTGAGAATTCATTGGTGGACAAGGAATGAAAACTGACTGAGCTTGAGCAATTCTGCAAAAGAAGAATGGAGACAAATTTCAGTGGCCAGATTTGCAAAGATATTCCACGACTCAATGCTGTAACTGCTATCACCTATGAATCACTGACTAAAAGGAGATGAACACATACGCAAACCATTACTTTGTATACATTTTGACCAATTAGTTGTCATTTTGACATGAAATAATAAGAAATTCTGTTGTTGAAAAAGACTAAATCAATCCTCTGTGGTTCAATGTTATGGGTGGGGGGTGAATACGTCAAAATAGGAACTGACCTAAAGAATTTACCCTCACCGCAACATCAGAGATTGTAGGGTTTTTTTAAGCCATTGAGCCATTAAGTCATCTCTGCTCTTTGGCTTGGCTACAGGGCTGGAGTTGTGAGCAGATCGGACAAGGGTGCAGTGTGCAACAGTTGTGGGTTAAGTGCTTTCCTCCAGGGCATAACAACAGAACCACAGGTGCATCCGAAGCGGCTGATCTTCTGCACCCCTAAACAGCACTCAAATTGAAGGTGAGAGTAGCCCTCAAATCTCATTGACGAACAGTCAAACAGAACGCATAAAGGTGGGTCGCACCAGGTTTGACATCTATGATGTGAAGCGTTGTTGATTTCGTGTACCTTATAACCTGATGAAACTGTTTCAATATGTGGAAAAGCAGATTCGAGAGCTACAGCAGAGGGCTTTCAGTAAATAACAATTTACATTTCAGTCACTGCAATGGTGCTTTTTGTCAGCTCACCAGCACCAGTCCCCATTCACTTTCACAGAATGGAAAAAAGCCGTTATAATTGTTATAATATAGTCATAATTATTTAATTTTTCTATTATTATTAAATCCATGCCTCCAGGGGGTTTCCCAGATGCTGTGATAGGATCCAGAATATCTGCAACCCTACATGGAAACGGACTTACAACACTAAATTAATAGATGCAAAGGAATACAAATATTACAGATTTTTATTTATTATAATTGTTTATATTAAATTAAATGTTTATATTAAATTAAATGTTTGTATATTAAATTTAATGTTTATATTATATTATATTATATTATATTATATTATAGCACAGATATGTCTTGGTCATATCTCCAACAAGTGAACTAAGGGGGCAGTCGTGACCTAATGGTTAGACAGTCGGACACTATCGGAAAAAAAGGTGTGTGTTCACTGTGTGTGTGTGTGTGTGTGTGTGTGTGTGCACACTAGGATGGGATAAATGCAAAGCACAATTTCCGAGTATGTTGGCTACATGTCACATCACTTAAATACTACTACTACTACTACTGAAATATCTTAATAAAAAAGTATATTTATATTATGTAAATCCATTTTGCAAACCATTATTATTATTGTAACTATTAATAATTACAATAATATAATTATTAAAAACGAATAAAATTTTTTATATGAAATATGAGTATTATAGATGTGTCTGGTTCACATCTCTGACCAAGTGAACATGTTATTTTTTACACACAGTTTTCTGAAACACTATAGAAGCCAATTGTCATGGTGGATACCCATCTTCACCCAATATAAGTAAATTCTTTTTAAATATATGATTTTTTTATACATTTGATTTACTGATCAGTCCTGTATATAAAATATTAAGATATTTAGCAATAGTGCATGAAAAGTAAAGCTGCCAATGTCTTTACCACCTCACATCAAAGAGTAAATAAATGGGATGTAAATTATATGTTTAAAAGTGTTTTCATCTCATTGTAGTCAAGAGGCCCTACCTTTCGTCAAGCTTCATTAGGCATCTAAAGATTTGACTAGATAGCCAATGGGACAAAATGGGACATTTCGATATACGCTTGGAGCGTGACAGTTAAGCAGGCCGAAAGGGCTGATGATTTTTTTCCGTGGTGTCACTGTGCAGAGTTAAATCCCCACAAGTGACACCTCGTCAGCTCACCTGTGGATTTGTGTAAATCACTGAGAGGTTCCTCAGCTACTTGGCTTGAGTAGGCGGCATGTCTTTGTGCTCCATGCATCTGTACTCCTACACCCATGTGAGTACATGACACTAAGACACACACTGAATCTTCCCACGTGTTACGAAGCCCTCTCCGAGCAAACTTAACTTGATATTTGTCACAAAGCTTCATTAACACCTCACATTAGAATGTAACAAAACAGCACCCTTTGTGTCCAAAATTAACTTTTTAAAAGGAAGCCCTTATAAATGTTTCTTACCATGCTTTTGAGCTGTTTCTAATTTTAATGTAGGAGCCATAAAGGTATTCTCCTTCTCAGGAGCCTGTAACAGCACGCTAAAGCAAAGCAAAGCAGTTCTGTGCCGTTAAGATCAATCAGTAACATCCTCCAGCTAAACTTTATAACCTTGATGGCTTTGAAGGAGTTGTCTCTTCTTCTATATCCATAATGACGCAAGATGCAACATCCCAGCATCAGATGCGACAACTTCTGACTACCTCTACCATGACGAAAGCACCGAGCAAGCTCAAAATAGCGTGCCGGCCCCATGGGACAGCCACTGTGTGTTGGCTCAGAGCATCGCTATGTTTTTTTTTACCTAGTTTTCTCTGAAGCTCTCTTTTCTCCTGGTCACAGGTTTTGTTTACGTGCAGGGCCAGCGGGTGAATGGGAATGATGGAAGAATCTGTTTTTAGCTGGATAAAATAAAACAGACTAAAAAATTCATGTCTCCTGCAGCATAGTCAGTCAGCAATCTTGTTATATGGGACTCTGCCCCTTTAAGAAACCTGCCTTCTCCACTGCCGGAGATGGACGTAACAACTCCCTGAAGGATTTGGCTATAATGGGCTTGGCATTTGCAATGGTGATTGACACTGAAGACGAAGTGAGTCATCTGTATTGATATTTCATACAGAGTGGTGTTGAAGGCCGGGTTCCCTGATCTTACTGGACCGATGCAGTTCTGGGAAAAGAATAGAGGTGATACGTAACATATGGGTACAACATGAGAGATTGTAACGGAATGGCTCAGTGGTCCTTCACAAGCAGAAGAAATCCATATCACCTCTTTTATTGACATGTCACAGGTCAGGGATGGAGAACAGGGCCTGTCTGTAATGACAGCACTGAAAGGGAAAAGAAATGAAACCCATAAACAAAAATGCAAGTTTTGTTAATGTTGTCTTATATGCTAAACGAGGTCAGGGATTAGAAGAGATCTTCCAGGTTGCATTTTTTGCCTTCGCCAGCAGAGGGGACAGGAGAGTAAGGAGTTACTCTGAATTTTAAAGTACGCTCAGGAGGGTCACCGCCGCCAGACAAAGACTTTCCAGTCAAGCACACTCTGTCATGGCCTATCAAACTACCGTTTGTGTAAAAAACGCAAAGCACGCATCAGCAAGACAAAGTTGTGGCATAGGACAGATGACCCACACGTATTTGCAAACAGTGGCAGTCGAGTACCTTTTACCGATTTGGTGTACAGCACTGACAAGCATGTAGCAGGACCAGAGACAGATAGATGAGTCAATAGACCTGTCTCTCATTTGCTCGCTGCAATAAGTGAAGAAGGCCAGCAACCTGAGAGATGGTACAAATTCTACCTGTGTCTCCCATGCCCAGTTCAGTTACAGCAGGGGATCTAAAATGTCAACCAGGGGAAGTTTTGGAAATATCTCCTTACACCAACAGACGCACCATTAAGGAGAGAGACCGACTAGAACAGGATCACTTTTCCTCATCATGTGGTTGCCATGGTTCAAGGGAGATTGGGTGGGGGGGGGAAACGGGTGGCTTGTTACTTTTTTTCCATTCTGTGATCGAACTTGACACGAGAATTCGGTTTACATGTAACTTGTAGGTGCGCTCATGGAGAGCATGTACTGTATCTGTCAGACACCCCATTCACAAGACTGTGGTACAATATTTAGAGGGCCGACAAAAAATAATAATAATAAAAATAGTGTCACTTACTCTCTCAAGTAATAGGTTGCCTCTATGGTGTCTTTGAACATGAACTGAGTATCAAAACTACAGCCGCCAAACAAATGCCCTCTCTGTCTGTAGCAAGTCATTCTCTCTGCAGACTTTCATCAACATAATCTCACACTTCAACCAGAGATTTGTTCATTGATCGGACTAGGCTTGAGATTGGGAAAAAAAAGAAAAAGAAAAACAGCATGCATCCGGGCCTCCTGGTCTCAGAGAGGCTGTCAAACTCTGCTGGGAAAAGGGAGTTTCCTCTATAATTACCCCCCTTGTCACTAATTTGCATAACTAGCTGGATGATTGACGCCCGCTGACAAAATCCTGCAATGTAATGACTATATGTGTACATCTCATTGTTGTACAGCTGTGCGTCTAGCATAGCAAATGTGGCTATGTGAGCACATAGAGTGGGTTGTTACAAATAAAATATAACTGTTTGAAGCATAAATATGCACACTGAATTGCTATTTAGACAGCAAAGTATTACATTACTTTAATTTGCATAGTTTTTGGGGGGGATTTATTGATTTCAGCTCAATGAATTCAATAGGGATGGACAAATTAAAATATGGGCAAGTCAATAATTATTTGCAAGTTACAGCAGATAACAGATGAATGGCCAATATAAAAATTCTGTTTAGTCTGTTTTTTTTTTATATTGGCCATTTAATCCAAAAAACAACCATGACAACTAGGCTTATACAAATTAAATGTGCTCTATGTAATTTTTATGACTGTACTAAAGCATTTAAAAAAATCAATATGTTTGCAGATATTAAGTTCACATACTTGTTTCTCCGAAAAACAATCCTACAGCCAGTTTTTCTTCTTTGAAATATGCATTCTGTGTCGGAATATCTGTTTTTGTTATGGTCTGTGTTTTGTTATGGTCACCCACTGCCAATTTAGGCAATTTTCAACACCATGGGTTGCCAGCTTACTGCAGCCATGGAAGCCAGCAAATAAACTGGGTCAGAAATCACAGATTCTAACCTCCCAAAAAAGCCTCGGCATCCATCTAAAAAGCTCTATAACCAGAAGCACATTAAAATGCAGATAAATCAACTTATCTACTTACAGTGTAAGGTTCGTCTCCTGCCAATGTCAATTGCACTCATTCCTGTTGCGTGTCCTCAATCTGGCAACCTGTGCAGAGTCTAAGAAGGCGAGAAGCGGGAGAAACAACTCTCTCCAATATTTTGAATTTGGACAGCTGTACCAATTTCAACCACTAGCTGTCAATATTACATACTGCACCTTTAAAAAAATTATTTTGTCTAGATAAAATGTATCTCAAAAATCAATCATTTGAAATGCTACAAGTGAATTTAGGTGAATCACAATATAACGTACAGTAAGAAATATTATATTTATTTATTTTGCTGGTTTGTAGGGAAAATAGGTTTACCTTTTACTGCACTTTGTAATTCTTCTAGTTATCTAACTATAGTCAAAGTCCCTTTAAGGCAAGTCATTTCACTCAGTGGCCATCTTTGAAACGCCTCTGGGGCAGCTATTTCAGTCATGCAAGTGCAGCTCCTATCTCTTTGAATGGGGGAAACATCAAATTCTCCAAAACTGTTCGCTAAGCTTATGATTACATTTCATATTTGAAGTCACCAATGAAATCTGACAACAACCGCCTCGTGCATGTTGTATCTAATGCTCAAATAGCGTCAAAAAAAAGCGTATTTTTCAAGCTAGACGAGCCAGTGCCCATGTGCAGTCCTAAGCGCGCGTATCAGAAAGCTGACTGTTTCTACAGCAACCGGAGCTTCTGACAGCAGCTGTAGGGATGCAATGACTTCACCAATTAGCGACTGACTCTTATTCAGAAGGCAGGACTATTCTGCCATATTGCGCATTGCACTTTCTCCCATTCATAAGTAATAGGAGTACACTGTCAGAAGTCTAACCCTTGCAGAGGGAATCTGTTACTTCCATGCTGACAAATAAGGTGGATTGTGCCTCCCTACAATTCAATCAAAAAAAAGAAGAAGAAACAATCAATCTCATGTTTACAAAACTGACTTGGTAGTCATCAAAGTACCTAAAGCAATCAAGACAAACATCCATAAAGTGGAATCACAGTTATTTTTTCTCTCCCATCCATCTGATGTCAACAATTACTTTTGTCATATTTATGTTGGTGTATGCTACCAGAAAGCATGTCAAAACATATTCCAAGATGGCTTCCAGTAACACACTTGGCAAGCTGAAAGGAATTTGAGTGATGGGCAAGGACCAGGTGAATTCTTACAATCTCAACCATGTTCCTGAGAAACAAAAGATCGACCCAGAAACATTTAATGCAGGAGAGGGCCACTGGACCCCTGCCAAATACTACACCGCAAGGATTCTGGGCCAAAGAGAAAAATAGAAAGGGGCTAGCCAACCAATGAGGTGCCTGCCAAAGGACAGAAAAAGCGTCTGGCAATTACTCTGTCAAGAGGAATTGTGTAGTTGAGTGTACCCATTGAAGTAGACCGTCAAGATGCATGTGTTCTCTTGCTCTACAACGCTTGTTTGTATAGCATCCGAGAAGAACCAACCTGACATGCTTCCACGAGTCTACGAACGGATAGAAGGAGAAGGACAGGGATAACAGTGGGGGAAAAAAATATCATCCTGCTCAAAGATGCAGCCCCTGCCTCCTTTAACCACATGTTGTGTAATGGATTAAGTCTGAACTCACTCAGACAGAGCGCTTTGTGCCAAGATTGTTTTTAACTGCCTCTGTTATTTGTATAGCAGATTTGTCTATTGTTAGTCTGAATAAATAGCAAAGAACGAAAAAAAACACATGACATTCCTCTGCTATTGAAGTCCTCACAGGAAGGCCTGATCAAATGAAGAGCACAACAGAGGCCTTGGAGACCAAACAAAATTTTCACATGCCACCATAAAGCCTCAGCACCGAGGCCAATGTTTGCAGAGCCTTACCACCACCTTGAATGATGGCTGTAGATATTCATATTGACGTTGTCTTGACTGAGTGTGTGTGGGCAGTTTAAGGGGACTATATCTACCTTGCAGAGGGACGAGCGAGGAAAAGCCTAAGGCTACCACCGAAAGAGAAACTAACCCAAGCTGTTAAAGTTGTTCGGAGATCTGTTGCCTGTCCCATGGACCACCCCCGGGTGAGTCTGCAGTAATGTATGCTGCTGTCAGTGGATGTTTTAGTATGGATGTTTCTGTACTGTAGGGCTGTGTAGTGTGCTCATTTGCTCCCGAGCACACTGTCAATGTCCTATCACAGCCTCCCCGCCCCCATGCCACCAACTCTGCCCCCCAGCTCATGAACTTTTTATGAGG
>NW_015505375.1:1060480-1067459 GCF_001515645.1 Sinocyclocheilus grahami
TAGAGTGGGTTGTTACAAATAAAATATAACTGTTTGAAGCATAAATATGCACACTGAATTGCTATTTAGACAGCAAAGTATTACATTACTTTAATTTGCATAGTTTTTGGGGGGGATTTATTGATTTCAGCTCAATGAATTCAATAGGGATGGACAAATTAAAATATGGGCAAGTCAATAATTATTTGCAAGTTACAGCAGATAACAGATGAATGGCCAATATAAAAATTCTGTTTAGTCTGTTTTTTTTTTATATTGGCCATTTAATCCAAAAAACAACCATGACAACTAGGCTTATACAAATTAAATGTGCTCTATGTAATTTTTATGACTGTACTAAAGCATTTAAAAAAATCAATATGTTTGCAGATATTAAGTTCACATACTTGTTTCTCCGAAAAACAATCCTACAGCCAGTTTTTCTTCTTTGAAATATGCATTCTGTGTCGGAATATCTGTTTTTGTTATGGTCTGTGTTTTGTTATGGTCACCCACTGCCAATTTAGGCAATTTTCAACACCATGGGTTGCCAGCTTACTGCAGCCATGGAAGCCAGCAAATAAACTGGGTCAGAAATCACAGATTCTAACCTCCCAAAAAAGCCTCGGCATCCATCTAAAAAGCTCTATAACCAGAAGCACATTAAAATGCAGATAAATCAACTTATCTACTTACAGTGTAAGGTTCGTCTCCTGCCAATGTCAATTGCACTCATTCCTGTTGCGTGTCCTCAATCTGGCAACCTGTGCAGAGTCTAAGAAGGCGAGAAGCGGGAGAAACAACTCTCTCCAATATTTTGAATTTGGACAGCTGTACCAATTTCAACCACTAGCTGTCAATATTACATACTGCACCTTTAAAAAAATTATTTTGTCTAGATAAAATGTATCTCAAAAATCAATCATTTGAAATGCTACAAGTGAATTTAGGTGAATCACAATATAACGTACAGTAAGAAATATTATATTTATTTATTTTGCTGGTTTGTAGGGAAAATAGGTTTACCTTTTACTGCACTTTGTAATTCTTCTAGTTATCTAACTATAGTCAAAGTCCCTTTAAGGCAAGTCATTTCACTCAGTGGCCATCTTTGAAACGCCTCTGGGGCAGCTATTTCAGTCATGCAAGTGCAGCTCCTATCTCTTTGAATGGGGAAACATCAAATTCTCCAAAACTGTTCGCTAAGCTTATGATTACATTTCATATTTGAAGTCACCAATGAAATCTGACAACAACCGCCTCGTGCATGTTGTATCTAATGCTCAAATAGCGTAAAAAAAAAGCGTATTTTTCAAGCTAGACGAGCCAGTGCCCATGTGCAGTCCTAAGCGCGCGTATCAGAAAGCTGACTGTTTCTACAGCAACCGGAGCTTCTGACAGCAGCTGTAGGGATGCAATGACTTCACCAATTAGCGACTGACTCTTATTCAGAAGGCAGGACTATTCTGCCATATTGCGCATTGCACTTTCTCCCATTCATAAGTAATAGGAGTACACTGTCAGAAGTCTAACCCTTGCAGAGGGAATCTGTTACTTCCATGCTGACAAATAAGGTGGATTGTGCCTCCCTACAATTCAATCAAAAAAAAGAAGAAGAAACAATCAATCTCATGTTTACAAAACTGACTTGGTAGTCATCAAAGTACCTAAAGCAATCAAGACAAACATCCATAAAGTGGAATCACAGTTATTTTTTCTCTCCCATCCATCTGATGTCAACAATTACTTTTGTCATATTTATGTTGGTGTATGCTACCAGAAAGCATGTCAAAACATATTCCAAGATGGCTTCCAGTAACACACTTGGCAAGCTGAAAGGAATTTGAGTGATGGGCAAGGACCAGGTGAATTCTTACAATCTCAACCATGTTCCTGAGAAACAAAAGATCGACCCAGAAACATTTAATGCAGGAGAGGGCCACTGGACCCCTGCCAAATACTACACCGCAAGGATTCTGGGCCAAAGAGAAAAATAGAAAGGGGCTAGCCAACCAATGAGGTGCCTGCCAAAGGACAGAAAAAGCGTCTGGCAATTACTCTGTCAAGAGGAATTGTGTAGTTGAGTGTACCCATTGAAGTAGACCGTCAAGATGCATGTGTTCTCTTGCTCTACAACGCTTGTTTGTATAGCATCCGAGAAGAACCAACCTGACATGCTTCCACGAGTCTACGAACGGATAGAAGGAGAAGGACAGGGATAACAGTGGGGGAAAAAAATATCATCCTGCTCAAAGATGCAGCCCCTGCCTCCTTTAACCACATGTTGTGTAATGGATTAAGTCTGAACTCACTCAGACAGAGCGCTTTGTGCCAAGATTGTTTTTAACTGCCTCTGTTATTTGTATAGCAGATTTGTCTATTGTTAGTCTGAATAAATAGCAAAGAACGAAAAAAAACACATGACATTCCTCTGCTATTGAAGTCCTCACAGGAAGGCCTGATCAAATGAAGAGCACAACAGAGGCCTTGGAGACCAAACAAAATTTTCACATGCCACCATAAAGCCTCAGCACCGAGGCCAATGTTTGCAGAGCCTTACCACCACCTTGAATGATGGCTGTAGATATTCATATTGACGTTGTCTTGACTGAGTGTGTGTGGGCAGTTTAAGGGGACTATATCTACCTTGCAGAGGGACGAGCGAGGAAAAGCCTAAGGCTACCACCGAAAGAGAAACTAACCCAAGCTGTTAAAGTTGTTCGGAGATCTGTTGCCTGTCCCATGGACCACCCCCGGGTGAGTCTGCAGTAATGTATGCTGCTGTCAGTGGATGTTTTAGTATGGATGTTTCTGTACTGTAGGGCTGTGTAGTGTGCTCATTTGCTCCCGAGCACACTGTCAATGTCCTATCACAGCCTCCCCGCCCCCATGCCACCAACTCTGCCCCCCAGCTCATGAACTTTTTATGAGGTGACAGGGACATGTGTTCACTGGAGGTCTGCAGTGATATGCTTACAGCTCTTTGTGCGCCACAGTCTGTCTGTGTCATGTATCTTAAACTATTTTATCCATACTTTCTTGCAAACTTGGCCACCGTTCAGATTTTTTATCCTGCTAGCTTGTACTTGCTTTAGCTTTAAATTAGTCTTCATGCCAAGCTTAAACCCTATAATAATTTAAAAAGTTGGCCTAATTCCACTTGAACAGCCCAAATCATCAGCGTTGATAAAAAATGGATAAAGACGAAAACAAACTAAAGCCATCTCCCTCTCCCGGGGAGGTGTTTAACACATTACCCTCGGCATTAGCCAGCATGCCTTATTCAAAAGCTTTGCCTGTGTTACAAGGATGTGAATATTCTAGCACCTCCTGGGTCGGAAGAAGGGGGAAAGAGGGAAAACATACAACTCTTGGATTTCTGTTCGGTAATCAAACCACAAAGCGGCCACAGATATCATTGTTTATTTATCGTTGAACCCAATTTAGAGCAAAAGTTATTTACACGTGAGACATTGAGTTATGAGATGAGAAGGTTTGTAGTTCTCCAAAATCTACCTTTCGTAATCCTGTCTGACTGGCATTGATAATAGATTTATCTTGAGTCACAGAGGCTTCGAAAAGGCCAATATCCTTCACTCGCGACTGTGTGCCATGAGAGTGAGAAAAGTGCGAGACGGGCGATAACAGAGATAACTTTTGAAAAATTAGCCCTATTGATTCCTGCCACACTTTCACATCTGGTTAACTGCCTTGTCGTGTGGTAAAGGCTTTAATAGACCCGCAGTCAGTCATGCACTGACAGATTGTGGGCTCGGGCCTATTGACCAAGCGGAGCTAAGCTAAGATCTGATGGAGAACCCCCTCTATCCTGCAGGAAGAGGAGGTGGAGGGGGATAAAGATAGGAGATGGATAGCCCGAGAAAGGGATTTATGTCTGGACGGACGCCTCCGCAGACGTCACAGGGTGTTAACTATGGCACATGCAGCAGCTCCGGTCTCCACCCACCCCTCATTCTGAGAAGTCCTGCAAAACTTTCCTTGCTGACAGGTTCTCTTTATGCACCAGACAGGGAGTGAAATCTTTGCTCGTGTCTGGGAGAGGAAGCCTCTGAGAATGTCACTGCTGGGGTGTGTGGCAGGGTCTTTAGTAATTAACCTTCATGTACCCTTGTAACTTTTTTTCCGGCCAACATGTTCCCTTGCAATTATGAGCAGGTCTCCTCATGCACTAAATAAAAGTATGCTAAGATTTTCCAAAGGGTTTTTATGATGGTGTGCGATTTATGAATAAAATAAGGTCTGTGATAAACATTATTTGAAGGTACCTGGACAATTTGTTCTACAACATAAATTACACACAGTCATAGCTCAAAAGTTTATTATGAATATTTGAATCAATATTTGAATAAATTTAATAAATTGAGATATTAAAGTTTGATAACATTTTGTCAAAATTTAAAAACTCAAATTAATTAGTATTATTAAATTATTTATGTTTTCAAAAATTAACTTTAAGTGAGCATTAGATGACTGCACAGGTAATATAAATGTAAACGTAGAGGAAACAAACATGCACAAATAAATACACAGTTGACCGACATTATCTTCAAGAAATTTCTACCAATATGCTATCCCCCAGAGGGAGTCCATGGTGAATTAGCCCTCCAGGTTTGATTACAAATTGAGGCCACAACCGAACAGCTCTACATATATACCATGAATTTAGCATGTTAGCATCTATGTCCAAGCAAAACTTAAAAAAAAAAAGACCAGAGAGTGCTAACATGCCATATTTAGCCCAAGCAAAACTTCAAAGAAGCTTAGCATTTATTTGAATGGAGAGCACTTGATCCGCTATCTTCCTCAGGCTAAATTTAGCATGTTAGCATCTTTTGCTATCCAAGCAAGACTTCAAAAAGCTTAGTATTTATTTGAAAGGAAAGCACTAAAGCCACTGTCTTCCTCTGGTTTTTTCAGATGTTTTCTCTGGCTACACAGTCACTAGGGGCAAAAAAAACTGTGCTGAGTGGACAAAACGTAATGAATACGAAGCCAGCAGACACAATCTGCACAGTATGTTCAAACACAGCTTGCATCACGGCAAATATAATATGTGCAGAACAGGTCAACTGTGGAGCCCTCGGTGACGTTCACAGTACACACACATACCCACACCAACCGTTTTAAATTATTAAGTATCACTGTGTGCGGCATTGGCAATAATGAAATGTTGGAGAAAGGATACAGCAGCAGTATAGTTCTGACTCTGGAAGTAGTGAATGACAGCTGATAATGAGATGTTTTGATACTGAAGGTGAGGGAAAGCTGGAGAGAGACAGCGCCTGTGTGCCTCTATGACTCACACCCATCTGAGAAACTATAACTCCTCTCTCCTTTCTTTTTCCCTCTCTCTGTTCTTTCTCTCTCCTCAGGATCTAGGAAGCACTACCTGGGTTTCATCAAAACGCTTATTAATAAGCATAGCAGGCCAACAACATCATTCATCATTGTTTTCATCACAGATGAAAGAGGATGGTGCAGTATCTGTGGTGAGCAATCAGCATTTCCTGCGTCAATTGTTTAACCAGGTTGGACCCGATTGTTAGGAATCTGCTTGTGTGAAAGGCTAAGGAAAGTAACATGCAGGTTACAAAACGTTCTATGGTTTTACTGTGGTTTCTGAACGTTGAACCATGACATTCTTTGAAGTACCCTGGAATTTGGTGTAAATAATGGTATTAATACCGGGATAATAATAATAATAATAATAATAAGCATTACCATGATGCAGTGACAGTATCAGATGGTGATACTATGATATTGAAATTCATGTACCATGTACTTTTTTGTCACAATAATCAATGTGTCAGGGATCCGGGTAGAGGGATGAGGCGAGGACTCAGTACTGCAGAAGAATAGGCTTTTTATGCATTACCATGATGCAGTGACAGTATCAGATGGTGATACTATGATATTGAAATTCATGTACCATGTACTTTGTCACAATAATCAATGTGTCAGGGATCCGGGTAGAGGGATGAGGCGAGGACTCAGTACTGCAGAAGAATAGGCTTTTTATTAAAATAAAACAAAACAGAAACTACCCCGTGGGGGAAAAACAGGCTGGCAAGGCAAGGCAAGGCAGGATCTGGACACGCAACATCCAGGGATAGACGATGACGAACGACGGCAAACACAAGGAGCATAAATGGAGAGCAAATGAGGGACCACATGTGGGGCAAATTAACTAATAATCAGGTAACAAGATGGGAGGGGTCAAGACAATTGACATGAGCACATGGCACACCGAATCAAAGACAAAAAGCCATGTGCTCACACAAAACAAGCACATGGCCCATGGCCAGCAAAACAATTCACAAGCCATGTGCTTGAGCAAACTCGAGACCACACGCTCCCACAACAGACAGAACATGGAGCGCAAGTGTCCGGACCCCGACACGAAACCGAAACTCAAGACATGAGTGCCGGGATCTGAACACCACGCTCCAACATGAAACAGTACATGCAGACGAGAGCGCACGGCTCGAGCACACTCGAAGCTGCACGCTCACATGAAAACAATGACATGACATTCAAAACTATGAATTACACTAGACCGAAGTGACAGAACCCTGACACTAGCCCCCCCTCAAAAGGGACGCCACCTGGCGTCCCTAACAAGGCACAACAAAAACAAGACAGGAACATGACAACACAAGACCACTACATAACAGGCAACACAAGACAGGAAAAATCTAAATACTGAGACAAAGAGGGGAGGGAGGGAGGGGAGCCAAGCCAGTGCCAGCAGTACAACCCAGAAAGTCATTACAGGAACCAGGGAGGGGCGGGAGGGTTGAGCCAGGGAGGCTCAGGCAGACCAGGAATCCCGGGGCGGGACCGGGGGAACAGACCAGGGAGGCTCCGGCCAAATAAGAACCCCAGTAGGCCACCAGGGCGGAGCCGGAGGGAGCTTGGCAGGCAGGAAGGGTGGAGCCCGCATCAAGGAGGGAGCCGGCATCAGGGCAAGGTGCTTGGG
>NW_015505375.1:1070774-1120345 GCF_001515645.1 Sinocyclocheilus grahami
GCTGGTAGTTGGGGCTGGAGAGAGTGGAGGCTGGTGGATGGCGCAAACCCTTCTTCCGCTGAGTCCTCATCTTAGTCAGTTCGTACTATCAGGGATCCGGGTAGAGGGATGAGGTGAGGACTCAGTACTGCAGAAGAATAGGCTTTTTATTAAAATAAAACAAAACAAACAACAGAAACTACCCCGTGGGGGAAAAACAGGCTGGCAAGGCAAGGCAAGGCAGGATCTGGACACGCAACATCCAGGGATAGACGATGACGAACGACTGCAGACACAAGGAGCATAAATGGAGAGCAAATGAGGAGGGTAATGAGGGACCACATGTGGGGCAAATTAACTAATAATCAGGTTATAAGATGGGAGGGGTCAAGACAATTGACATGAGCACATGGCACACCGAATCAAAGACAAAAAGCCATGTGCTCACACAAAACAAAACACAAGCACATGGCCAGCAAAACAAATCACAAGCCATGTGCTAGAACAAAAGACACGAACACGCAGCTAATGAGAAAACTCATAAGCCGCGTGTTCACACAAGACAACAAGACAAGCACGCGGCTGAACACAAACCGCGTGCTTCACAAAACACAACACACGTGGACAGACGAGCGCACGGCCGAGCGAACTCGAGACCGCACGCTCCCACAACAGACAGAACATGGAGCGCGAGTGTCCGGACCCCGACACGAAACCGAAACTCAAGACATGAGTGCCGGGATCTGAACACCACGCTCCAACATGAAACAGTACACGCAGACGAGAGCGCACGGCTCGAGCACACTCGAAGCCGCACGCTCACATGAAAACAATGACATGACGCGAGTGTCAGGGCTCTGTCACAAAACTATGAATTACACTAGACCGAAGTGACAGAACCCTGACACAATGAGGACCATGATATATTACATTTCACCATGGTTTTATCATTTGATATCAGCACGGTACAACAATATCACCACTGCTGAGAGACAGATTAGCATTAAAGTTGTGATAATGGGAAGTAGCGACATCTTTTATAACATACATCAGAGTGACACAGATTATCGTAAAAGAAAAAAATGTAAAGTGTGGACTTAGTTCTATCCATCGGTTGTTGATTGGATGGATGCGATCTGAATGCAAGCTTGCAGTTGATTGTAAAAAAGAGATGGATTTTAAGTCAACAAAATGACTTGAGAAGTCCGACATATGGTACATCAACAATGAAAAGTCTGTTGTTTCACTGAAAGATCAAGTTATGACGAAGTTATTTTATTTTAATTTAAAATGACACAGCCATAGTCAAAAGATTACTTCCACTGCAAGTCAGCTTTAACATTTTTAGTCAGGCTATGGGTAAAATCTCTTCTTCTTTGGCACACAGAGCAAATTGTTTGTCCCATATGTAGACAAGTGTGTTCTCTATTCAGAGTGGTTAAGGTTTAAAGTCCAGCCTGCAAAACTGGGGTATGATTCAAAAGATCTTCCAATACCAGAGGGCCTCCTTTCCTTTAATATGCCTAAATGAGAGCAAGACAAAAAAACAAGGTCATATCTGATCTAGCACCCTCTATTCAACAGCAGCCCTTGATAGAGCTGGGCTTGTATTTAAAGAGCTTTGCTCGCCTGGATGAAGCAGGGAGTATTACACTATTGTCGGCAAGCTATAGGACAGAAACAATACATGCTATATTTAAACTCTAATGAATCCAAATTCAGAGTAAACGCTTAAAGTGGGAGGGAGAAACGGCTTGAAGCCTTGAAGTTACTCTTAAAAGTACGAGAGAGAGCAAAGGGAAAGGGAAAAAAGGGAGAGATGGAATCCATCCTGAAGGTGAATTTCATGCCAGTAGATGTGGACAAAGGAGGCGCTGATCTGTGACTATTAGGACCTGTAAAGAGAGGTCTAGTTAAATGAAGACAGTCTTGAAAAAGAGTGATGAGAGAGACAGAAAGAGAGACAGAGACATGAAGGATGGGAGGAGGAGTTCAAGTCATTTGATTATGTTTTACAGAAAGGAGGAGAGATGAATAGAAAGAGAATGATATAGGGATGGTAGGATGGATGGGTGGAGAGGGACAGAGAATGTGAATGGTGCAGTGGATAAGGCCTCTGACAGAGGGAGCCCTGAGGCAAAGCGTTTTAAGACAGAGGAATTAGCAGTTCATAGAGGATTTTATACAGCAAAGGCCGCTGGATGGGGGAAGAGCACAGGAAGAGTGCATAAATACAACCTCAAAGAACTAGTTAAAGGCATAGGGGTTAAATCGGGCTGGAATGATCTGGAACGGCCCAACGCCCAGGGTTCAGCTCAGTTCCTCTCACACCAAAAGACGAGACTGTGCTGCAGCTCTCAGTTCCTTGTTCACCCCTACTTGTTTCCATATGGAGCAAGTAAAAATCCCATTCCCATTGATTTCTAGCAATAACATAATCTTTCAAGACAGACCTACCAGGAGCTCCGTGATTGTACAGCACAATGTGCTTCTGTATAAACCACAAGTCAGCATGAAATGAAATTTACAATTTACATTTTACCTAAGAACTACGATACACATAATCCTGAGGAGAGATCCACCAATCAAATAAGTCTGTTACTGTGGAAACAGGAATTGCTGCAAAGGAGCTCAATAGTGACTGCCCATTCCCATAAATTATTACGAATTACGTAATCGAGTCAGTCTCTCTACACTCTCAAACTATGTGTATAAGTTGGGATATCTTGCAATAAACTTAAAATATACGGCATTTTAACCTTAAACGCAATGACAGTTTTATATTGCACCATCTTGTCTGATTTGATTACGTCATTCATAACGCTTCATGGGATGAGTATTTCAATGCCTCATAAAAGCTGTTAGGCAGACAGTCTTGTGCTTTTGTCTTTTTTTTCCAGACTTTTCAAATACTTTGTTGGCTTTGAATGGAAGGTTTAATGTTGTGATTCATCTCAGAGCTGGTTGGTTTGGTTCAAGGATTCTTTACTGAAAAACTTTTTGAAATGCCTATACAGAAAATAAACAGAATAATTTAAGGCAGATTAAAAAGTTAGCTGGTCACTGTTGTGATCTATAGCAGAGGTGCGCAAACATTTTACTAGGAAAAAAAAATCAAACTTGATTGAGGGCCATGGGCCAAAAGTAAACACTGTATTATACACACCTATATTAAATTAAAAAACTTTTGAAAACCATCTGTTTTGGTGCTTTAAAAAGCACAG
Source organism: Sinocyclocheilus grahami (assembly GCF_001515645.1). Taxonomy (NCBI): domain Eukaryota; kingdom Metazoa; phylum Chordata; class Actinopteri; order Cypriniformes; family Cyprinidae; genus Sinocyclocheilus; species Sinocyclocheilus grahami. Next base: position 1,073,978 of record NW_015505375.1, read on the forward strand.
AAACAATCAAATCCACACATCATGACTAACTTCAGTATTCTCTGAAGAGGATTATTTGCTGAATCTAAAATTCTAGAATGAACAATTGAAGAAACTTCATTTTTAAGAGTGTGAGTCAATTAGCATTCTCGTTATTTGATGGGATTAAGTATCAAAGTGTTTCAGTGTTTAAAATTCAACAGTTGCATATTACATTTAAAAGTAACAAAAAAAATCGAATTTATGAATTGTAAACATAATTTTACATTCAGTTCTTGCCTGGCTCTCTACAGTGGCTGAAATATGACTCATCATTCATAGTGGAGTATATCCCCAAAGGACCCCAACCATGATGTGCTGACAGACTTCTTCACCCGCCCTCCTGAGCTTACCACCTGTGCAGGTAATTCAGAGTAAATTTCCACTGCCTCTGCTGTTAAGAGTCCATCATCAGCACCACCTGAGGAGTTCCTTTTCCAGACACATCACCAGCACTAGTGACACTGATGTGTGTGACCTGCACAAAACTGAAAGCTAGACAAACTGGCAGTCTATGTTTAGGACAAATTGAGATTTAATAAAGGCAATTATGCTTGTTTCAAGATGAATGCAAACATTTTAAACAGGGATGCACTCACCAACATTAAAATTCCAGCCAATACAGTTAATTATTGCCATGTCATGGCCAATAACCCAAAACATTTGCACATTTAAAATTCAAAATTCCGTTATAATTTTGAAACACTACAAAAATAAAATTAATCTACAAGTGAAAGCAGTACGTGAATTTAGGCATCACAACATTATAATGTACAGTATGAAAAATTTATATTTATTTTGAAGTTAAGATAAATGTGTAATGCTAAAGATTACATTTAAATTATGAGTGTTTTTAAAGATTAACTTTACGTGAGCGTTAAGTGACAGCATAGTTAATCTAGTTGTAAATATACATACATGCTTCCAAAAAAGTCTAATAATCAATACGGTACCAATATATTGTGCATCCCAAATTTTCAAATATTTCCGAAAATGACAAATCAACACATTTGCTTCTGTGCACATTTATAGATCAACATTCCTGATTGGCTGTACCAAAGGCGTGCGTCAATTTCTTTTTTCTTTCTCTTTTTCCCCAGGTGAGGTCCATCAGGTGAAACCCAGCACTGCACAGGGTAATGCATACAGCCCACCTGACCCCTGAGCTTCTATCTATGTCTCTCGACCGCTGAGAGCCCCATGCCTGCAGTAACTCAAACACCCCTCACTTAAAAAACATAACCAGAGTCTTTTCACTGAAAAATGCATACACATGCCTGGTCTGGGTGTGTATATGCTTGTCAGAATGTGCAAAAGATATGCATCTACATGTAGTTGTAGGCTATACAAACAACACGGGTATGTTAGAGTTTACAAATTTCACAGTACACTTGAGCCTTCGGACTTCTTAATTGTGATATTTTAATTAAAACACAGAAAAATCTAAAAGAAGAAATAAATCAACAGTTGGATGTTGTATCACTGGATATTGAAAATGCCAAGAGAACAACAAAATATAAGGATACAAAGAGATGAATCTTTCATTTCGTAAATGTGCATTTTTGTGATAATGAAGACTGGGATTGGCATATTAATTAGAACGGCACTACATTATCATTATTATTTCTTCCTGCAAATATACACATACAATGAGTCCAAAAACATAATGTTTTAGTTGGAGGGTTTACAAAGGTTTTGCTTATGGCCCTGGTTCACCACTCTGCCCTCAAGGCATCTATACTTCTCAAAACAAACCATAACCAACCAAGGCACCTGCTTCACAACAACAAAATGAAGCGCCATACATTACAATTCCTGTCACTCATAAAACCAGAATGGGCCCTCATCACTATTACATCCATCCATTCAGGAATCAGCAGGAGCCGGTCACATGCTACCTTGAAACATGAGTCTGTGTCTCACAAGGACATCAACACGTATAGATCTACATATTTAGCTGTAACATACAAAATAACTATGTCCATCAGTCAGATGCATCAGCAATTTAATTAAATCAGAAACAGCTTTCAGTTAGTTAGTCTAAACATCAACACGTATAGATCTACATATTTAGCTGTAACATATACAAAATAACTATGTCCATCAGTCAGATGCATCAGCAATTTAATTAAATCAGAAACAGCTTTCAGTTAGTTAGTCTAGGCCATGGCTGGGCAGGAAGGCTATGTGTCAGGAAGCTTACTCATAAAGCACAAAAACTTTGTTTTTTCCCCTTTTCTCCTTGTCTACCCTCCCTTCAGGGGAAAAAATGTCTGCTGAATGAGATCTACCAGTGATTAAAAATGAAGAGAGGGAGAAAAAAAAAGAAGTATAGGCTATCTGACCTTCTGTGAAGAGACTGCACTTCCGGCCCTGGACACAAACTGTTATGCCATTGACACCTGGCTCCCCAGCATGGGATCAGTGGTGTTAAAAAACACTGAGGATCAGCAAGAGGCTCTGCAAGTATCCTACTCTGAAAGCATTGGCGTCATATCTTGCATATAGTTTTAGTCAGTTTGGGCTTTTAATTTGGGTGTAAAATATTCAAATTGGCATCCTAAATTAGCTTTTGTTCAAAGTTCAGCATGAGCTGCTGAAGCCGCACCTCAAAATCTCCACTTATGGTGTGTTTGACATCAGAACCGCGAGACGGTGGGAGGGCGGATAACAATCATGAATGTATTCTCAGAGCCTCGTTTTCACAAGTGAGGAAGCATGAAGGTGAAGGTATTTAGCAGAGAACAAAGATATCTGCATCGTAAAACAACTTCCAGGGTTGCCCTTAACCCCAGTGCCCTTATTAGCGCACCTGCATTAAATGCGATTGTGACGCTCGACATCCTGACATGTGAGCGACCAGGCTTCTGTATGAAAATCTGGTGCAATAAATTACGGAGAATCATAATTCAAATAATGGCATGCCTGCGGTTTCTGAACTTTCATGCAAACCCCAATCAAGGCCATGTTGCTGTGATGAGTCATCGCTCTATCCAGCTGTCCACGGGGCATACATCTGATTAGCAAGCCCACACGCACCCAGTAGGCGCAAATGTAAATATTTTTATAAAACCCTCAGTAATAACTCCCGTGTCTTGGAGAGGCTTTACTTTATTTATTTTTCCCCACATTTCAGCAATATTGTTTGATGGAGACCGCATACTTAAATATCAGTTATTAAGGCGAGCATTCAGGTGTGGGTTTCCAGAAACCATTCTTCAACTTCAGGCTTTTTTTTAATCTCCCACGAGGAGCTACTTGCATCATTAGTGTAATTATCCTTCACATTGTTGGAGTTATTTACCATCAAAGAAGTGGGTGTTTCGCTTCACCTACAGAGCTGCAGAGTGACACTCCGCACTGTGACTAATATGCCGCAATATTTTAAAAAAAATTCCCCTGGTCCCTGAAGCAAGAACAGCGTTTTCAAAAAAATTTTTTTTAAAAAGTGACATGCAAATCAAAGTTCAAGGGCTGCTGTGGAGGTTGCATACTGCCGTTACCAGGGAAACTGCTGTATTTCTGCCGCCACCTACTGGCAGAGAATTAATTTGCATTTACAATAAGCCCGTTTGCTGTTTGTGTTAAGACCAATGCAAAAATCAACCCATTTATTTTTAAGTAGTTGTAAATGTGAACCAGTGGATAGCTAATATGCCCGCTAATATAAAAATCTAAACAAGACAGTAAGATATGTTTATATTTTAAATTAATACATTTTAAAATTTAAATTGATACTTTTGATTCTTTAAAAAAAAGGCTGAAATGTGAAGAACTGTAAATCATGTTTGTTTTTACAGTCATATTACGGCTTAATTTGTTACCATAGACATTGCTCATTTGGTATTCATTTTATTTGTGCAGGTCTTTAAAAAGGTGCTTAAAAGCCTTACATTTGATTGTAAAAACCTTGCAGGTACCATGACATAGGCTAACTGATTTCGACTGTAATGGTAACTCTGATGCTCAATGTTTGCTCCTTCAATCCAGATGAATATTGAAAAATATTTTCCAAAAATATTTTTTTCAGAAAGCACCTTAAAATAGCATATTCACACAAAGGGTGCAAAAAAAAAAGTAGAGATGTTAACCTGGGGGAGATGATTAATTATGTAAATAAAGTTATCCGCAATTTGAAATATTTGCATTGGAGCATTTTTTTTTGTATTATAATATCCTATTTAAACAACATTTACACATGTAACCCTCTCAAAGTTTTGTGAAAATTTTAGATTTCAATTGTGAATTTAATCAAAATCTATTTGTCATCCTCTGCAAAGCCCCTAGTCATAAAAAAGTTCAACCAGAGGCCAACTGTTATTAAAGCTCATATGACTAAAGAAAAGAGAATATGATGTAGGGATACACCGATAATACATTTCTGGCCAATATATCAGTAATTATTTTCATGTTATAGCCGATAACAATAAATGGCACATATTAAAATTCTACACTATTTTGTCTCAAATATGTGTAAATAATACACTAAAAAACTAAATATTTTAAATGTAGGGATCGCAAAATTTTAATGTAGAGTATGATAAATACATTTTGAGACTTTGGTAAACATTTAACCGTGTTATTAAATTAGTGTTCTATGACAAAGGAAATAAAGAGGAAATTATTTTTGGATATTTCATATCCAAAAATCAACTGTTAAATTAAAATCTCTAATATTGGATAACCAATATGGTACAGATATAGTGTGCATCCTTAATATTGTTTGCATCACATTAAAGTCCCACAATGCCCATTTGCCATGAAATGCCAAGCCTCTGTCCTGCCTCTCATCCCTATTTGCCTTTGAAATTTCAATATTCAGATGATGAGATGTGACTGAAATTCATAACAAAAACTGAGAAGACAATAAATAAATGTACATGCATCTGTAATGTTAGTATATGAAAAGCCAGGGAGAAATGCATGGTAACGCATGTATACAGGCCTTTTGGCCTTTCCAATTGGCACTAATAAGAGACAGCAAGAGAATCTTTACTAAAGGGTCACATCTGGTTTTGAGATTGGTCTGAAATGGCAAGGAATGAAAACGCTGAACCTGTGCACTTCCTCATATCAATCTGTTACACTCAGTTAAGCTCTATGTGCACTTGAAGATTGGGACAGGGAAGAAAAGGTGGAAAATGAAATGAAGTAAAAATGAAAACAGTCTCGCTTCAATTTTCATTTAACTATCTCCTCGCCCTACACACACGCACGGCCGGAAAAACTAATCCAATTGAACAAAACATTTAAACCAATTTCCAACTAATTTCCAAACAGAAGGGAGCAAGGCATGCATCGTTTCCTGGTCAGATAGGTCACGTACAGTGCAGTATTACACACAGCTGTAGGTCCGATGTGGACAGGCATGTATGTTCCCCTCAGACATATGGAAATTCCCACTCTTTTCCGCCGTCTTTTACTCTGCTGCTATTGTCATTCTCAAATGGCTTCCACATTACACCCCTGTAATCAAACTGTAGGATTCATACTGCTCATTATTCAATTAGCCAAATACTACAATCACATCCTGATGGCTAAGATAATTAGTGTAAAATGGTTACCCGGCTGGCAAAGTGGATCTGCAGTTCAAGATGAATAGAATATCCAATTGTACCAAATGTAATTTTTTTCAAGGCTAATTTGGTGGCTAATGAGGCTGCTCTAGTTTGGGTAATTTATGGATGAGTGGAAGGTAAAAAAGGCCAGAATGAGAGAGAATAGAAAGTTAACAAAGAATTTCCTCTCTCCCTCTGCTCATTCTCTCCGTCAATGGAGGTTTCTATAAGACACAAAATAGGTTCATGAAACTGACAAACTGAGAATGCGATATCACAGGTCACTACGGTTTCGTATAATATTCATTGTTCCTACTTTTACACACTTCGATATCTATGCTGTGACATCTATCTTCACATTTCAACAGAGCACAAAACAAACCCATTCATTTTCTCCATACAAAAAGATTTGTGATTTAACTTACATTGAAATTATTTACACTGTAACATTTTATGATTCAATTATGTAATTTGTCATAAAGAATTTAAGCACACAGCACCTTTGTCTTTTTCTGACTTTGAGGTAGTTTCTTGCTTTGAATCAAATGTCATAATGATTCATCTCAGACCTGAGTGTTTTGGTTCGAGGAATAAAATTTCTTGAAAATGCCTGCTGGAGAAAAGAAATGGGAATAAAAAAAAAACTTAGGAAGAAATTGGAATAAAATACCTACAGAAACGAAGCTGCAGAAAAAAGTCAGTGGTCACTTTTGCACTCTATAAGAAAGTACACTCTTAAAAATAAAGGTGCTTCAAAAGGTTCTTCAAGCGATGCCATAGAAGAACCATTTTTGGTTCCACAAAGAACCATTCAGTCAAAGGTTCTTTAAAGAACCATCTCTTTCTTACCTTTTTGTAATCTGAAGAACCTCATTTCGCCACAAAGAACCTTTTGTGAAACAGAAAGGTTCTTCAGATGTTAAAGGTTCTTTATGGAACCATTTAGACAAAAAGGTTCTTCTATGGCATCGTGAAGCACCTTTATTTTTAAGAGTGTACTGAAGCCAGTACAGTTTCATGCTTGAAATCTCCAAAACAGGGCTGGGAATCACTAAAAACAGTTTTGTAATGGCTCTGGGTGGTAAACTAAATATGGGTAACCTTCCCTCAACTGTTTCAACAGTTCCCATGGCAATATGAAAACTTGGCGTGGGCCACCACACATGTTGGTGATACCTGTAAGCAGAATGAGAAACAAAGTTTGCAGCTGTCAAAGTGTTCATTCTGGATTTTTTGTGGTAATTATGCCACTGCAGGTAAAGTGAGGCTGAGTAAAACTTCTGAAATGTGAGCACAGGGGAATATATTTAATACACAATAAAAAAAGAAACCATGATGTTGTCTTAACCGGATGTTTACAAGCAAAATGTTGTCAAATAAATAAAGCACAGACCATATGTCATCACAGAGCATTCAAGGGCAATCCCGCTTACGGAACCAATTTTGATGGATTGTCAGTGAAATCTCTTCTCTGCAGCTCCCGTGCAGGGGGTGATGCGTGAAAGCCCTTCACCTGTGCTGCGTAGGAAGTGGCGGCTGGCTGAAAGCCTACATTTACCCACTTTGGTGTAATTGCAGCGTTTACTCTTTGATTGCCTAAGAGCTCCATTCATACTCACTCCTGCCTCGTTGGATGAGAGCTTCTGCAGTGGGGTTGATTGCTTTACAATGGCAGATCAAAATATTAGAGTGATCCCTCTGAGCAGTCACAGTAAGCGTTTGACTAACAGTTATTATTACACTGTCTGTCAGTGTAATAATAAAGGAAGCTAAATTTTTCAATGGGGGGGAAAAATAATTACCAATTTGCTGCTTGTTTTCTATATTTTGATACTAAAGGCCTCAAGCTATAAAAACACATCTGACTAGAAGGCCGGAGCCATGGCAGTAAAAGCACATCTTGAAATTCTGCTGTAACTCCCATTAAAATCAGTATTACGCAGCATGTAAAATACCTGAATCATTTCTCCACGTGTCAGTTTACTCACATCGGCCAAACCCTAGATTTATAGTGAGAAATTGCTTGTGTATATAATGTACATAATTACATTTTAAAACAAATTTACTTAAAAGCATGTTCTGATATCCTTTCGCCCCATTCTCTGGGAGGAGAAATTATATAGGAGCTCTTTTGCCAACAAACCAGTTAACATACTATAGTTGGGAAAATTCTGAATTTAAAGAACTGATTCCCTTTCAGTTCACGTGTGTGAATTTGAATTCATTTGGCCACAGTGAAATGGAATTTAAATAGGAATGACAGGAGGAGAAATTTACAGAATTGCAATTCAAAGAAATTGAATGTGTAATTTGTGGAAAATTAGGAAAGTTTAGAAGGTTTTGAAAACACTTTAGAATAAGGTTCGATTTGTTAACATGCATTAAGTATTATGTACTAACAATGTATGAATTACTAACTTAATTTCTACACATATTAATACATTTTTATCATACCAAGATGACAAAATGATCATTAATGTATGAAAAATGTGAATTACTAACGAACAATAGGATATTTATAATTTTAAAAAGCAAATTGGAATTCAAAAAGCATTCTCAGTTCAATTCTAAATGACGCACAAGCCCGCTGCATACACAAACACATCTGTGAGATACATTCCTTATTGAAGCACAGACGGTCTCATTATTTTTTTTTATTTGATTATTTGGTTAAACGCAGGCCTTTGGCAGGCTGTTTCTGCACCAGTTGGCCCATGGGCGGATAGTGAAGTTAAGAGGTGCAAACCTTAGTCAAGAGCGGTACTGTGGTGCCGAACGTTCTGCCAACAACCCAAAAGTGGTGCCATCACTGACTCAGTCACTGACCCGGAGCCCCCACCTGCATGAGCAACACTTTGAGCTGTAGGACCCAGTGATGCCCATCTCAAGCTGCCCACTAGAGCAGAAGGCCCTTTGACTCACGCCCATCTGGCCTGCTAGCACGTTAGAGTACGCCAAGGTCTGTGAGCACACTGAGAGCAACTTCCCTACCCTTCCCAAGAGGGGACAGTTAACAAATCGGGAGTCCTAAAAGTTTTGGTGAGAAGTAACTTTTTTTTTTCTTGTCAAGACGTCATGTGGTTAACAGAGGCGATGACAAGTCAACATTCCGCCTCCAGGTTTTCCCACATACATACACAAATACACAAACACAAAAGTTCAATGTTGCACCCTGTGTAGGAGTTAAAAAGGATGCACGTTATGGTCTTCTTCATTAATTATTTCCATCTAAACATGTCACGAATCACATGATTTCTGATGATACTGAAAGTCAAAAAAAGATATTTGCACCAATATTTTGATTTAGATCAGATATTCATTTATGCATTTAACATTTTACAATCTTTTCTCATGAAATCAGACTTTATAACTAAACACACTACTTTTCAAAAGGTTGGAATAATTAAGGTTTTTTTTTTTTTGAAAGAAATCTCTTATGCTCACCAAGACTGCAATTATTTAATTAAAAATACAGTAAAAAAAATAATATTGTGAAATATTATAACAATTTAAAATAACTATTTTCTATTTCAATATATTTTAAAATGTTATTTATTCCTGTGATGGCAAAGCTGAATTTTTAGCAGCCATTACCCGGGTCTAGTGACACATGATTCTTCAGAAATCATTCTAATATTCTAATATATTTTAATATATAATAAAACAGAAAAGTTATTTAAAAAAATAATAAATAAAAATCTTAATTATTTCACACCAGTAGTGTACTCTCTCAAAAAAATAATGAGCAAACATTTTAGGGGTGCAACTTTGTACCTTATTTACCCCTAAAAAGTTCAGTATCCATAATCACAGACCATATACGTCCATAAAGCAAATGACACAAAAGTGGCCTCACAAACAGCTAGATATATGGTCAGTGTAAACATTTAAACTTGGTGAAAGCTGATTCCTGATGAAGAGCTGACAGACCTGGTTTGATGTCCAGAAACTACAACACCTCCTTCACCATGACTGGTGTGTGAAAGGGTTTCTCACTTTGGCTTGACATCTCCTAATTTCTGAACTCAGAATCAGGACTTGAAGTCACTGAGCCAGTATAGTGCCTCAGTGGATGCCGCAAACTTCCTCCAGCATCGCCTGAACATTTTGGAGTTGTTGTCAGGAACAACGTCTCCCAAAGTTCGTGTGCAACCATGAAACGACTAATATAGAGGCATTTGGGTTTTGCGCAGAATAGAGAACATACAAATGTATTAGATATGTTGCGAGAATAATACTGGCAAGCTATAAAATCCAAGAAATATCATGTTGTCAAACGTGACATCTATCTTACCTACTTTGTAGGACTCATTAAAGGTTTAATTAAAAACTGAGATATTTGAAACAATACAAACATTAAAAATGCAAATATGGTGTGAACATGTAAAAGTCATAAAAAACTCTTATGTCTCAAACTCTTATGTCTCAGCACTTACAAGGACACGTGCAGGATGTCAGAGGCAGGGTTTGTCTGATCATAGTCAGATTTCAAAGGAAGTGCATGTCTTCTTGGCATGTCTGTCAACACGTTATGCATTTTAAAAACATAAGACTCCGAACACCATACAGTACAAGGCATACACTCTTAAAAGTAAAGGTGCTTCACGATGCCATAGAAGAACCTTTTTGTTTAAATGGCTCCATAAAGAACCTTTAACATCTGAAGAAACTTTCTGTTTCACAAAAGGTTCTTTGGGGCGAAAAAAGGTTCTTCAGATTATAAAAAAGTAAGAAAGAGATGGTTCTTTAAAGAACCTTTGACTGAATGGTTCTTTGTGGAACCAAAAATGGTTCTTCTATGGCATCGCTTGAAGAACCTTTTGAAGCACCTTTATTTTTAAGAGTGATACAGTACATCATAGTCAAAGGTTAGTTTGGAAACATCCAACTTACAATGCAAACCAATAAAACAACACAGCAGGCTGGGAATTAACAATTAATCGCTATTATCCTATTAAACACGGTTAGTCCTTTATTCAGTGTTGTGGTGGAGGTACTTGAGTACAGCTGACTGCTCCCGAAAGAAACTAAATCTGCATTTCAGATCTGATACAATCGCTGTATCTTGGAACATCTTCTTCTTTTCTTTTTTAAAGGGGTCATATGATGCGATTTCAAGTTTTCCTGGCGGTTGGCAAACCCACTTAAAAGGTGCATAATCTTGGAACATCAATTAGCAAGCTTGACAGTATTCTGTAGCGATGTTTTACATATGTAGAAATATGTGACTAGATGCATATATGCGACACTTCGGTTTATGGAGATGGTCCTCACTGCAGAACACAAGATCCAGGGGGCGAGGTTGGATCCAACTCCTCCCACCTTATACCTAAACCCACCCATCTCCACCCCTAATCCCAATCGCCCCCCTGGATCTTGTGTTCTGCATTTAGGGGCTAGAGGGGATCATCGGGGCACATTAAATCCGTGGTATATCTGTATAAAATAGTTCAAGAACTCTCTCATTTTGGTCACGTGTGTATTAAGATTAAATATGACACGTAAATTAAATCCCGCGAACAGACATTCAAAGTGTGCTAATAATAAACTTAAACCTGCCATATATTACATGGTTTAGGAATTCTATTTTCAATTTAAGAATACATGTTATGCTTTATTCCACCGTGAATTAAATTCTCTATCGCCTAGAGATTCAGTCGTAGCGTCACACGTCCCTTGACGTAAGAATGTGCTCGTCCAATCAGATGCAGGTACACAACAGCAGCTTGTTTTTGAAATCTTCGCGCTTGGGGCTTTGGTTTTGCGTACTATCAGCTCTAATGTTGTCTTTAAAGTTAAAAAGGGAAATAAAACATTATCTTAATACCATAGTCAAATCATTCGTCGTGGATTCATATTGTATCAAATGGTAGGTCATACACATTTTATAGCACTGACTTAATCTTTTGTGTTGAAATGAATGAGATGAGCAGCTAGCTGCTGCTTTTAGCGCAACGCTAACGTAGCAGATACTATTAACTAATACACATAAGAGTTTTAAAGTCAAACAAAATTAATTCAGCTGAACTTCACAGACATATGGGTCTGGTGATATAGTGAATGGCCTTTTGTTACTGCGCCGTTACAATAAATTAGCACCGGTTTGCAGGTTTCAGCCATGCCTTCCATTAAACCATGTTATGTAGTCTATAGGAGAATCTTATTGGCTGACATGTAGTATGAGGTTTAACGTGAATTGTATTATTTAAATTCCCCTTCTGTTAGAATTTACTTAGAGGTATCATGCCACAATAAAACAAATCATGCTTTTGCCAGCATAAGCATACCTAAGATAAGGATACCTCTGTCTTGGCATCCAAAAGTAATTGGATTGTGAAATAAGTGCCATCGGAAAATATGGCATTATTGCTACTATTTTTAGTTTATTTTATTTTTTTTACCTACATAAAGAGGTAAACATTTTACCTACAGAATAATTATTTGGAATATGCCTTGTTTATATATGTCTTGTTTCTAAATTATTCTCTTGTGTTTTATAGATACACAAACCTTAAGGAGCAGAGATTTTCAGTGGGAAGCTGTAAAATAGGACAATGTCAGATGGTGAGGTGTGCAGCCACATAAAAGTGGTGGTCCGTGTCCGGCCTTTAAACGACAAAGAAAAGGATGGAAATCACAAGAGGGTTGTCCACGTTGTTGACAACCACATGCTTATATTTGATCCTAAAGAGGAAGAAGTGACATTTTTCCGGGGACAGCGGGTAGGCAACAGGGATGTGCGGCGCAGAGCCAATAAGGACCTCAAGTTTGTGTTTGACAGTGTTTTTAGGGAGGACTCTTCACAGGTGGAAGTTTTTGAGAACACCACTAAAGCAATAGTGGATGGTGTTTTGAATGGCTACAACTGCACTGGTGAGATATTTTATTTCTCTTCATTGAATTTGAAAATAACTTTCTGTGCCATGTACTTGATTTCAGAAGTGAAACCTAGATTTATTTATTTTGGCCCGACAGTCTTTGTCTTGCTAGAACTTGATGCAAAATGTGAAAGTGTCAGTAACATAAAATGATTTCATGATAAAATATTTAATGAATTAAAGTTCCTGGTGCCTTTTTCACATTTTGTTAGTGCTACAAGAGCATGGTCTTTTAATTTGTACTGTGTTCCCGCCCCCCCATTTCACCATGTTAGAGGAATTGTGCATGGTTGGTGTTTTTATTTATCTTGCTAATAATATGGTCATTTATGGATTTTATTGATGCTATTAAAATTTGTGCCACTATTTGATCCTTCTCATGAATATAGGCTGTTCATATAGTTGATGTCATTATGACAGCTGGTATACCCTATAATGATTTTATTCATAAATATTTGTCTGTTTGGCCAGTGTTTGCTTATGGAGCTACAGGAGCAGGAAAAACGCACACAATGTTGGGTAGTAGTGATGCTCCCGGAGTGATGTTTCTCACTGTGAAAGAACTGTTTGCTCGCATGGACCTCATCAAGGAGGACAAAGTGTTTAACATAGCCTTTTCTTATCTTGAGGTGAGGTTTTAAACATCAATGTGTTTAATTAATTCATTTATTAATTAAGATTTGTTAGTTTTTATGAATACTTTGGGGGGAGGGGTTGTGTCCTTTACTGATACAGTTCCAGAATTGGGATTTGTAAGATTTAAAAAAATGTTTTTGAAAGAAGTCTTATGCTCACCAAGGCTTTTTTTTTTGTAATAAAAAAAATACAGTAAAAAGTAATATTGTGAAATATTATTAAGAATTTAAATATGTTTTAATATATTTTTAAATGTAGTTAATTCTTGTGTTGGCAAAGCTGAATTTTAACAGTTGTGCTGTTTAATATTATTTGTGGAAACTATTATTTTTTATGAACAAAAAGTTCAATAGAACAGCATTTATTTGAAATATATTTTTGTAACATTGTAAAACACTTAAACCTTTGATTAAAAATCTTAATTAAAAAGTTCTTAATGACCCCAAACCTTTGAACAGTACTGTGTATGTTTTAAAGGTGCATAGGTAGGCAATTTATAGGTTATATTTAGTTAAAATATGACAGTCATCTTAGACACTTAGCAGCATTGATGCAGAAGCACACAAAAACAAAAGATTTCAATTTTAATGCAAATTTTGGAAGTACCTTTTTAGAGAGACAAATACTGAGTGCATCTTACAAAAAGTGCTATATCTGTGTTAGTTCGGGTTTATTGTACCTGAAGCACTGTTAGTCAGTCAGCCTATTTGTGTTTTGAGCAATGGGTTTTTTGTACTTTCTCCTGAACAGGTTTATAATGAGCAGATTCGGGATTTGCTAACTAACTCTGGTCCGTTAGCGGTGAGAGAGGACGGCTCCAATGGAGTTGTTGTTCAAGGACTCACCTTGCACCAGGTGAAGTTGGGCTGCATATGTCATCTGTGCATTTTCTCTGACCGTGATTCAGCTCACCACAAAGAATTGTTGTTGATTTGCCTTGTCTGATGGTGTGTGTGTGTGTGTGTGTGTGTGTGTTATCTCATTACGTTGTAGCCCAAATCTGCTGAGCACATCCTTGAAGCTCTTGATTATGGTAACAGAAACAGGACGCAGCACCCCACTGACATGAATGCCACGTCTTCCCGCTCTCATGCCGTATTCCAGGTACAAGGCTTCTCGCAATCTCATCTCTTTTCTCTGTAAATATCACATCCGGTTCTGTGTAACTGTTTTTATGCTGCTAGATCTCATTCTGTGTGCGGTCGCCCCCGTGGGGTTTGAGCAACTTTACATTAATCTTCTTGTTTTGATATTGAGCCTGAGCTACCAGTTGCGTGAATGAACAATTTCCAGGATTTTTTGTGTTTCCTGGAAGATTTGACGAGGCAATAATAAATCACGCTGGTTGGCTTCTCTATTTGTTTTATTTCTAGACTCTAAAATGTAGTTCGTTTAAAAGCAATAAAGCTTTAATCGTCTCTGCAATCCAACATCTCAGTCATCTATCTATTGATCTGGATGTTTCAGAGTTAACTGCACAGTTCAAACCAGTGTCAGCTGGCTTATAAAGTTGTCAGGCAAAAATATAAATATTCAGTATGACTGAAAGATGTTCTCATGCCATCTTTTTTTTTTTCCGTCAGATCTACTTGAGGCAGCAGGATAAGACAGCCAGTCTCAATCCAAATGTTCGTGTGGCCAAGATGAGCTTAATCGACCTGGCCGGCTCAGAAAGGGCCAGTGCGACCAATGCCAAGGGGGCTCGTCTCAGAGAGGGGGCCAACATCAACCGCTCCCTCCTCGCCCTGGGGAATGTCATCAACACGCTTGCCAACCCCAAAGTAGGTCTACATCTCCAGTTAAGACTGAGGGATTCCCCAGAGCTTGTTGAAAAGAGATCTGTTTTATTATTTCAGATTTCAATTGGATGTTGCAAACATGGGCTACGATTTGATGAAATATGTACACTTCTTGTTAAAGGTTTGGACAGAATAGTTGATTTTTTTGGTGTGATTTTAAAACGTTTAATCCAAAGGCTTATCACCAAGAAAAATAACAATTAGTGTTCACACAAATAGGCCTGTCGCAATAATCAATATATCGACTTATCGTGCAATATATGTACATGACCTCAATCATTTTTGGTGACACAATATATCGCCCATTATATTTACTTAAAAAAGAAAAGAAGGTCAGGGAAAAATCTGTAGATGGAAAAATAGCAAAACTCGATCTAGCAAGACAAACTTGTAGCCAATCAGCAGTAAGGGGCGTGTCTACTCATGATGTGGAGGAGAGAGCGTTCAGTGCTCACATTAGCGAGCCGAGCGACAGAAAGATAGAGATGGCGGATAAAAAACAAAAGAGGAAAACGTCTGCGGAACAAAAGAAGGCTTAAGGCAAGAAGTAGGACCCGTGTAAATATCGGATCAGCTTTCCAGCGCTGGCGAGAACTTAAGGAGCAGAAGGCCTGCGATCGGACGCCGAGGTTGCTTTGTTTCTTCTCGATAGGTGAGTAACACCGTGTCTGCGCTGCAACAGCTAAAGTCTGTCTAGTACACTGGACGCGACAAAGCAAACGTTGAAAATCATTTGAAATTTGTGTCAATACATCATGAATAGAACGCAGCAGCAGTTATAATGAGTTCCATAGTATTTTGCCGCGCCGCGCCACTTGCGTCCGATGTAGACACAGTTTAACATTGGTTTGGCTTTGTTTCACAGAACTAATCGTTGCCTGGGTTGTGTACGTATGTGTGGGGCGGAGCTATCAAAATATGGGCGAGACCCTTTTGGGGTAGGGGCGTGTTTGTTTTGGTGATTTCAAATGTCAACATTGGCTACCAGAAATCGCTTACCCCACATTTAAAATCGGGTGGATTCTGATCGGCCGTCAATGTTTTTATCATTCATCAAAAAAGAAAAAAAAATGGGGAAAAATTGTTCTGAAAGTGATTACGACGATATTGTTCCTTTGTCGTTATCACAATAGTTGTTATGTGGACTTCCTTGGTTTTTTTTATAGAAGTAGAACAGTTATTACAACTTTATAGTTATCATTATTTTATAGATTCATATAAAAATTGTGCCCATAAATATATGTTTATAATTTTTTTGGTCTCTACATGATCCATTAAATTTATTTTGATAAATGATGATAAATAATCACTGTTTGGCAAATTTAGAAATGCTCACATTATTGAAACCATACCATTAAATACTGATGAAAAACCTTGCAACCACATTAACACAAGCTCTTAACATATTTAAAATATTTAATATGATATGCTGCCATACCTGTGGCATTCTTCTTTCTTTTGCATCTTGCTGTGTGGCTTTTGCCAGTTTCCCCTTTTTTTTTTTTTTTTTGCTAATATGTTTGTGCCATTGCTATGTGACCATTGCTGCCAAAGTTTCTTTGTGGTAGTGCATTGATGATAAATTTGTTGTTCACTATTATTGACAATGAATTTATTTGTTTAATTAATGCATCAAAAAGTATGGTACTTTTAGCTTTATTTAACGCACACTTAAATGCGTACGATACGGTATGGGAATTCTGTGTGGTCCTGCCACAAAACCAATTACCTGCAGTCCTACTGTATTGTAAACTAATGTATTTACTGTATATCGCTATTACTTATCTTCACTTTAGCCTTTGTTGGTCTTTATCCAGTCTGGGTCAGCTGGGTTCATACTGTGCTGTCACTGTGGCACATTTGCTCTGATGGTGTTAGTCTTCCTCTCTCTTCTTTGCTTTTGGGACAAACCCAAAGGCTGCGCTGGCTCTGTGGTTCAGGGACTGATGCTATCAGAGTTAGAAGACCTACAACTCAGACTCTGTTGTGTACACTTATCCCTTTCCTCAGGACTGCTTTGTGTGTGTGTGTGTGTGTGTGCGCGCTGCTCGTGCACTTGTGCTGATTCCAGTACGCCTCCACCAGAGACATTGTGTGGAATTGTATCCAGATTTTCCATCTCAGAGACGGTTTGAGGGTAATTTACCACCCAATCCCATTAGCCCGTGACAGATAAAGAATGTAGTCTTAGAAAATGGCTGTTAAATCTGCCTTGCAGGGCTTTTTTTGTGCCATAAGCTATTATAAACCATTCTTTAATTATTATTGGGTGTTAGGTGGGAATTTGCTGCCATGCATGTCTCAAATCCTGTCATATTATTACAACTTTAAACTCTCATTGGTTATGAAAAACCACTGAATGCATGTCAGTTTTTTGAAAACTGATTTTCAAATTGCTTCTACACTACAAGGCAATTTAAGAATCACACCTGTAAATACTGTTCAAAAGTTTGGGGTCAGTAAGTTTTCTTTCAGAAGAAGGAACTTAATGCTTTTATTCAGCAAGGTTGCACTGAATTTACATTGAGTGACATTAAAAGCTTTTTAAAAATCTTTAAATCTTTTTTTTTAGATTTATATTTCAAATAAGTGCTTTTGAATGCTTTATTCATCAAATAATTCTTAAAATAATGTTTTGCGGTTTCCACACAAAAAAAAAAGCATTTCTTGAACATCATATCAGCATATTAGAATGATTTCTGAAGGATCGTGTGACACTAAAGACTGGAGTAATGACTGCTGGAAATGCAGCTTTGTCATCACTGCAATAAATTACAAATATATTAAAATGGAAATCTTATTGTTGATTGTAAAAAATATTTGGCAATATTACTGCTTTTACTGTGTTGATTATCACATAAATGCAACCTTGATGAACACAAGACTCCTTTCAAAAACATTTGAAAAATTCAATGTTTTAAATGGTATTATATATACAAAAGCAAAGAGGATCCAGTACTGTCTGTATGAACAGGTAACTGAGGTCAGTCTCTTCCTCTAGCTAGTGATATCCTTCAGTAATGCCTGTAACCATAGTGACACACAAGAGAAATAAATATCAAGACTTTTTTGCTCATCGGTCTGAAAAACGAGGTGTGCTCTGATTGGCCAGCTATCCAGTGCGTTGTGATTAGCCGAATGCCTCAAGCGTGTGACGGAAATGCTCCTTACCATACTGTGATGTCGTGTCCCGGCCGGAGCGACGAGACAAAAACATTAAAACCCATTATAAACGAGGCATTTGTTGCATCCAGTGGAGACATAATTACGGATTATAATGACTTCTACTGTCTTTTTACATGTTGCATCGTGCCGCGTTAACATAACACCATGTCTGCATTTGTGATCGGAGAAATGACAAACAACAAGCGCTACTCTACACTGCTCAAAACTCAAGTTTGAATCATCAGTGGCAAATCCTTTAAATATAAAAAACGTACTTACAATCTGTGAGTCAGAACAGCCGGCATTGAAGTCTAATCTACCAGGATCAAAATAAAATGCGCTGCACACATCTGAATATTTGGGTTGAACTGTTCTGGAACAGTGTTGTAAATACAACTTAACCACTGATTTCTAGTTGTGTCCTCTTTTGGAAGGCCAAACAAAGTAGTTTTGCTTTCACAACGAAACACACAGCGGGCTTAGAGTAAGCGGAGGTCGGCGGGCTCGACGAAGGAGCAGCCGGTGGGCTTGCGGCAACCACATGTGACGACCCCGGGCTGGACTCCTCTTCGTCCACGGTGAAAGCCGATCCGGCGATCCACAGCACGAAGTTGATGTATTTCCTCAGCGACCAGCACGGATCAGCTCCAGGCATGACGAAGCAGATATAGTCTTATTTTGGAAGGCCAAACGAAGTAGTTTAGCTTTCACAATGAATCGCACAGCGCCTTCACGACATGGCGACAGCAACAACTCTACAGCGAGAATAAAAGTTACGCCTTCTTTCTTTGCATGAACATTTGGGCGGTGTTATGCAAATCTTCCCACATCGTGACGTAGATATGTGGGGGCGTGTTAGAACGAGCCGTTTTAGGAGGGTGTGGTTGACTCTTAACTTTTATAAAGAATATCTCTTTGGATTTGAGACTTTAGTCTTTTTCAACTTTACAGATCTTCTTTATGCACCAAGAGCTTGTAACACTTTGAAAAATTGAAATCGCATCATATGACCCCTTTAAGCCAGTTTTGTCCAATTCGTTTTTCTTGTTCTCCACCTCCTAAACACTTAAAAGGCATTTGTGTCTCTCGCCGACCACACAATACCAATGCTTTCTGACATTGTTCATAACCTGAGAGATGTTGACAGTCCTACCACTGGCGATAGTGCAAAGAAGCATGTGCCTTATTCCATATGCATGTCAACGACACCACAGGTGACTAGTTGTCCGACTGCTTTTCAGTCCATACAGTGCACATCAACTGAACTTGCTCTAAAAATATGATTGTGGTGACTCAGGTCTCTAGTATCTCTGGCTGAGATTGATCGAACAAGAACATCTGTTAAGGTTGTGTGTGTATATGCACAACGTTACTCCTGTTAATTTCACATGATCCTTCAGAAATCATTCTAATATGCTTATTTGGTGTTAACAAAAAATCTTATTATCAGTGTTGAGAACAGTTGTTCTGTTTAATATTTTTTTCAGTATTCTTTTATGATGGAAAGTTGAAAAGAAAGGCATTTGTTTTCCCTTTTGATCAATTTAATGTGTCCTTGCTGAATAAAAGTGTTGATTTGTTACTGACCCAAAACTTTTGAATGTTAGTGTACATTCCAGACCATGCTTGAATAAGTTTATTCTGGGTGATCATAAAGGTTTGACTGCTCCCACAACCATGTGCGTGCATTACTATTGAAACTGTTGTTTCTCAAATGTTTGTTTTCAGTGATGGAGTACTGTAGACGAGTTCACTTGTTCCAGCTCACGTCCAAGTATCTCGATTGCTGGCTTTGTTTGTGTTTATTTGACTGAAGAGCAGAATGGAGAGAGGGAGTTTTTGAATGTTAAGGCTGTTCTGTTCTGTTCTGTGTGTTTTTTTGTTTTTTTTACTTGTTTGCTGTGTCTGGAGTTTTTCAGCATGCAGTACATCTTTGTTTTGTCCTGTAGTACAGCTGAATCTTAACAAGCCTGTGACCCATAATTATTGGATTGGTTGAAAACCTCATGGTCACTTGAGTTAATTTGGTGCTAGATAAGTGCAGGCCCTCTTTCTGTTTATTGTCTTCCAAAGCAGGATGCATGTTCTTTTAATTTTTCTTGTAAATTGATTGTATTTGTAGTCGTGATCTCATATTGTTGTTCCTGGCAGTGTTTAAACATTCTCAAGGGATTGTTTGATTTGTTTATGTGCTTTTCGTGTTTGTGTTGTGTCTTGAGTGGTTTTTTTTTGTGTGTTTGCTGTTTGATGTCGGAGTGTTTCGGCTGGTGTTTGTGCGTGTGTAAGGTGAGGAGGTTTGTGCCTGTCTCTGGGCCCCTCAAAAAGACAGCTTCATAGGTATTGTTTTCATGCCATCTGCATAAATTAACCTGTCACGCAGACGGCTCTCCTTACCAACATTCTCCTGGGAGGGCCCGAAACAGGCCACTCACACCCCGTTAACACAGTTGTGCCAACAGAGAGAACATGCTGCCTTCAGAAATGTGATTTTTCACAGACTAGCTATCATGATGATGCTGCGTTCATGTTTTTTAGGTTACATAAGCTGGTGTTTTATCACTAAAAGTGTACCTTTTTCTTTTTGTTGCAGTAGTTCCTACCAGAGAATGAGAAATGACTGAAAAGTGGGCCACGGTCTTTATTTCACCCATTTGCAAAGGAGTCTGTGAAGTTCCCAGCAGACCACCGCTTGATTCAAAGCTATAATGAAAACATGAACACATACAGAGTCCAGATGTAGGCTATAGTTTGAGACATCGGCTGGACGAGATCAGATATACAAAAATGTCCACATTTCGCTCCCCTGACTGCTGTGTTTTCCCCCTATGTTTGTGTTGGCAAATTGTGTATATGTCGTTCTCCATGTATGTTAACTGTTCCACATCAGCTAAGTGGAAACTTGGCTTTGATGTTTGTTTGTTTGTTTGTTTGTTTTTTTTATAATTTATATATATACAGTGGGTACGGAAAGTATTCAGACCCCCTTAAATTTTTCACTCTTTGTTATATTGCAGCCATTTGCTAAAATCATTTAAGTAAATTTTTTTCCTCATTAATGTACACACAGCACCCCATATTGACAGAAAAACACAGAATTGTTGACATTTTTGCAGATTTATTAAAAAAGAAAAACTGAAATATCACATGGTCCTAAGTATTCAGACCCTTTGCTCAGTATTTAGTAGAAGCACCCTTTTGATCTAATACAGCCATGAGTCTTTTTGGGAAAGAGGCAACAAGTTTTTTTTTTTATAATATATATATATACATACTTTTTTTTTTTTTGCGGATGCTGGGATACGGACTGTGTATCAGTCACTAGATCCTGAGATTAATTAGACCATCAGTTTGTGAACGCTTTCTTTTGCGGGTCAGACAGGCCAGCGAGATGAAAGCCAGAGTTCCAACTGGCTGTTTGAACATGTTTAACCGCATGAAGCTGTTGAGATGAGACAAATCTGAAATTATTGTTAGGATGTATATTAGAGAAGGTCAGTTAGCAGCATTGTTATTTGCTGCCGTATTCTGTGTTATTAATATAAAAATAGAAATTTACTGAAAGAAGTGAAAATGTAGGCTAGGAGTTTCGCTAGCAAAATGTCATGCATGTTAATTAACAAGTACATCAAAAAGAAAAAATGTTGGCCATTGACATTGCAGTCGATTGTAAGAAGGGACAGGGTTTAGAAAAACGAATTGAATGGAGAAGTCCAGCATGCATCACCAAAGAGAAGTCTGTCATTTCACTGTTAGGTCGAGTTTTGATATTTTGATTAAAAATTGCAAGATTTATTTGAAAAATATGAAAATGACAAGATTTATTTGTCTCACTTGTATCCTCTACGGGAAGTTACTATAGCTTGCAATCATGTGATTCTGATGATGTGCCAAATTCAGATGGAGGGCAGAAAGTGAAAAGCAGAATGGATGAGATGGAGGAAAGTCCGTACTGTACTGGTTTAAACATTATTTCAAGAGGTAGGTATTAACAGAAAATCATGACACATGTTGGACGTGATCCTTATGTTATGAAGAAGAGCGATTTTTCAACTAAATTGAAATACTTGCCTGCCAGTGGGTGAGGCAGTGGATATAGGCTAATCAACTAATCCTGATTGCAAACAAGCTATTTCGAAAGTGAATCCCACATTTATATGAGGCATACAGGATATATGTCACTCCTGAAACTTAGCTGCATGTACAGGGTATGTGGCTGCTGATCCTGTTAGCAGCACGTAAAACAAAACTTTTATTAAAATTCTGAATTGATTATAGCCTAGAAAGTGAGCTAATAGCACTTCCATATAATCACTAAAAAGCTGTCACTCACTTCAATTTATCACAATCTCACAATGTTCCATTATAATCAATGAAGCTCTCTAAACTGCACATATAATATCTTATTTGCATCTTGTCTACGTGTGGCGTTTAGCATTGAGTGAATTCTGACTGTTTCATGCTGAATCCCTGAGAGTTGGCAGCCCTGTATCTATTGATATATTTCTTTATTAATATATTATTACATCTTATATTAACCATTTGCAAAACATAGGCATTTTGAGTTTCTGCTAGCGATTCTTATTCCTATATAAAAAATCACTTCCTGCCCTCCAGCTGCCTTTCACACCACAGCAGTGACGTCGTGTGCGAGCAACCTATTATAAGTGGCCTTGTAACAATGTTTAGCGTATTTTTGGATAATTTCTATTAAAATGCTTTTAAAACTATCGAGACACAAAGATTCTCCATAGACTTGCATAAAAAAAAAGCTTTCCTTGGATTGGGTTAATAACATTTTAAGGCAAGCCTAGTGACCGATCCATTGTAAAGTAAATGTAAACTCATTTCAGAAATGGCCTAGAATGAAATTTTAAGCCTATTCATGTGATCTCTGCCTAGGCTGTATTGTTTTTGTTTTGCAGTCTTTGATTCTTACGTGTCGTAGCCGTTCTTTCGTGACATTCTTAAATTTGATTTTTCTTTGCTTTGGCTTGTTTTTTATTCTCAGTGTAAGAAGACACATATTCCTTACAGAGATAGCAAGCTGACACGGCTCCTCAAAGACTCTCTGGGTGGAAACTGCCGAACTGTGATGATCGCGAACGTCAGCCCGTTCTCACTCTCCTATGAAGATACACACAACACTCTCAAATATGCCAACCGCGCCAAGGAGATCAAATCCACTGTGAGTCCTACACATACACGTGCAGCTTCAGCAGTCCCCCGACCAACAACATGCCTCAAATCACCCATGAGTTCACTTCGTACAAAGATGCTATTAAAGCGTCATTATAATATAGGTCATATTTCTGATTCTCTCTCCCTGTATTTCAGCTGAGGAGTAACGTGATGAGATTGGACAGTCACATTGGCCAGTATGCTGTCATCTGTGAAAAGCAGAAAGCTGAGGTAAAAAAAAAAAACACGATGAATCTCAACCTTAATTACGTCTTATGTGGAACTACTTACTTTGTAAATCTGGTTTGCTTCTCCTGTTAGGTGAGATGGGTCTAATCCACATGAGACTAGCTTGTCTAATGAGAGTGTGTGTGTGTGCTTGCAGATTGTCATGTTGAAACAGAAACTCAAAGAGTACGAAGAGCGGAAGGTGGCGGTTCCTGTCCTTAATCCAATCCCTATCCAGAGGAGAGCCGAATTTGAGAAGTAAGCAGCACGTGTGCCTACGTTCAGTCTAAAAGCGTGCACTCACGTGATACAGCAGATTCTATTTGCAGGCACCAGCATGCATCTTGAGACCTGTATTTTTATTTGTTTAGATGTTGTTTATTTTATGCCATGTGTGATGTGCAGCTCTTTAACGCTGTCCTTTGAAACTTTGAATACGCCTCAATTATTCATTAGTAAGAGTACACAGGACAAAGCCAGACACCATCGCAGGTGGAGGTCTCCTTACCTCTGCATTTTTCATCAGGTCCAGTGGAGAGTGGAGACTTGTGCTTTGTGTAATTTTTTGCCCCCCCCCCCCCTTTCCTTTTTTTTGGTTTATTGCTTGTTTTTGACAGGAAATGTATCAGATTTTTGCAACACATCCCATCGCCCCACCCCTCAGCCTTTAGATTCAGTCATTCTGTTTGTGTGTGGTTCTCGTCAGTAAAAACCGCCGCAGCATCCGTAGATGGGAGGGAGAAAATGAAGGACAGGCGGAGGGAGGAGAGAAAGAGGGAAAACAACAAGGGTGGGAGGGACGGAGAGGGGAAGGAGGAGGGGATAAAGCTGAATGAGTCTCACTCCTACGTGTTTCATTCACCGGCATCAGAATTCACAACTTGCCGAGCGAGTGAGAGAGAGGGGGAGAGGTGCTTAGTGGCAAGGAGTGCTGGCACGCTCCTGCCCGCATTAATAATGCAGGAGTCTGGCAGTGTCGGCACTGCACCAACATTATGGCCCCAAATACAGCTTCTGCACTCTTTTCTAAAATCAAAACTAATACCGCCCACACACCGTTCAGGTGATATCTCAAAGCATTCATTAACGAGCTGTTTGCACTAGTGTTGCAAAAGACTGTGTTGCAGTATTGAAGGCTCTCAATGGAGAATGTGTTTGAATGAGAGCATGATGGCCTTTAGCGCTTACCTATATTAAAGGGGTAATTTGATGTTGCTAAAAAGAACATTTGGTGTAATGAAATGTTTGTGGTTTAAGGTTCAAAAAACACATTATTTTCCACATGCTGTACATTATTGTTTCTCCCCTATGCCCCGCCTTTCTGAAACGTCGATTTGTTACAAAACTCATCGGTCTGAAAAGTGAGGTGTGCTCTGATTGACCAGCTATCCAGTGCGTTGTGATTGGCCGAATACCTCAAGCGTGTGACGGAAATGTTACGCCCCTTGCCATATTGTGATGCCTTGTCCCGGCTGGAGCGACGAGACAAAAACATTAAAACCCATTATAAACGAGGCATTTGTTGCATCTAGTGGGGGCTTAATTACAGATTATAATGACTTATACTGTCTTTTTACGCGCTGCATTGCATCGCGCCGCGTAAACATAAAACCATGTCTGCATTTGTGATGACAAATGACAAACAACAAGCGCAACTCTACACTGCTCAAAACTCGAGTTTGAATCGTCAGTGGCAAATTCTTTAAATCTAAAAAAACTTACTTACAGTCTGTGAGTCAGAACAGCCGGCATTGTAGTCTACTCTTCCAGGATCAGGAAACAGTCCTCCATAAAATGCGCTGGACACATCGGAATATTTGGGTTGAACTGTTCTGGAACAGTGTTGTAAATACAACTTAACCACTGATTTCTAGTCGTGTCCTCTTTTGGAAGACCAAACAAAGTAGTTTCGCTTTCACAACGAAACACAGCCATCACACACAGCGGGCTAGTGTGAGCGGCGGCGGGCTTGCGGCAACCTCATGTGACGACCCCGGGCTGGACTCCGCTTCGTCCACGGTGAAAGCCGATCCGGCGATCCACAGCGCGAAGTTGATGTATTTCCTCAGCGACCAGCACAACTTTTATAAAGAATATCTCTTTGGATTTGAGACTTTAGTCTTTGCAACTTTACAGATCTTCTTTATGCACCAAGAGCTTGTAACACTCCAAAGAGAAAGGAAAAATTGAAATCGCATCATATGACCTCTTTAAATAGAAAAGAAAAAGGTGCAGTAAGTTGAAATATATTCTCAGTTATCATAGGATGCATTCCTAGCCAACTGTCAGGTATGCTTCATATTTTTCCCAGTGAGACTTGCTCTACCATTCAAAAGTTTGAGTTTGGTAAGATTTTTTTATATTTTCAAAATATTCTCTAATGTTCACCGAGGCTGCATTTATTTGATTATAAATAAACTATTAGTAAAATATTGTGAAATATTAACTTAATTTTATATTTTAAAATGTAATTTATACTTGTAAGGGCAAAGCTGAATTTTCAGTCTTCAGTGGAGAATGATACTTCAGAAATCATTCTAATATACTGATTTGGTGCTAAAGAAACATTTCTTATTATCCAACGTTAAAAACAATTGAGCTGCTTAGTATTTCTGTGGAAACTGACCCTTTTTTAGGATTCTTTGATTGACTGAAAAGAACAGGATTTATTTAAAATATAATTTTCTTTATCAATCTTTACTGTCACTTTTGATTAATAAAAGTAATATTTAAAAAATATATGACTTCATATTTTTAAAACGATAGTGTACTTAGGAACTAAACCAGAAAATTAAAACTGGCATCTGATCTCATGTTGGGCCTGCTAATTTTTTCAAAGCTTTATTTAAACCACAATATTCCATTAATTCTATTTTACTTCTTTTTTTTTTTTTTTTTTTTTTTTTTTTTTTTTTTTTTTTTTTTTTTTTTTTTTTTTTTTTTTTTTTTTTTTTTTTTTGCCTGAGCCCCTTGGACAGTCTGGAAACCGATTTAAAGCAATTTCCCACATTTATTAGTAAAATAGCAAGTCACTACTGGGTTGATCTCCGTGTATTTTGCGTGCACTGAACCATTTTCACTGGCCTAGAAATAGTCCAATACCCTCAGATAAATAAGTCTGTCAAAATTCTGATTATATTGCAAATAAATATCAAAGTCAACTCAGAAACAACATGTAACCTTTGAAGGATAGATTACAACCACAATATTCCATTAATTTTTTTTTTCTTTTTTTTTTTTTTCTTTTTTTTTTTCTTCTTTTTTTTTCTTTTTTTTATCGGGTTGTATAATGAGGAAATTGTCAGTAAGGTACAGGGAGCACATGACCTCTTATAGGTCAGGAGCAGTGTAGAGCTCTCTGTGCCACAGTTCTGAAACCTTTTTGTAATATTATAATTTATACAGTGTATACATTAAAGGGTTCGCTCACCCTAAAATGAAAATTCTGTCATTAATTACTCACCCTCGTGTTAAAGGCTGAGTGAACGGAACACAATTTAAGATATTTTTGAATATTTTTTTAATCTGAGGGCTCTCTGACCCTCCCGTAGACAGCAAGGTAACTACCACGTTCAAGGTCCAGAAAAGTACTAAGATGATCAACAAAGTAGTCTGTGTGCGCATCCACAAGTGACGCAGTAGATACAAAAATGTGGAATAAAGTCGTTATTTTTGTTTTCTTTGCGCAAAAAAAGTATTCTCATAGCTTCGTAACTTTACAGTTGAACCACTGATGTCACACGGACTACTTTGTCAATCATCTTGGTACTTTTCTGGACGTTGATCGTGGTAGTTACCTTGCTGTCTATGGGAGGGTCAGAGAGCCCTCATATTAGGGCTAGGCGATATAGCTAAAAAATGTATCAACGATATAATATTTTATATATGTCATTATCGATAATGACATTTTTTATAACCTTTTTTAAAACAAAAAGCAATAGAACATTTTTTTTTTATTTAACCACTGTATTTATAATTAACACAATTTGTTGAGACAAACAACAATTATTTTTTAACAATCAAACACAATAAAAATTAAACAAATATCTAATTTCTAATGTTTTATATGCAGATTAAATAGGTCTTTATTGTATATGTCTAATTGTCTCCCGAGGGCGCAATGAGCAAAATAATGCAGCGCATTTAAATTGTCAGCGCAGGGAAGTAACTCTATAAATACGTGCATTACGTCTAAATTAACTCGTAAAAATCAAATATAATTTCGTAAATTGCATAAACAATTATGAACAAAACAGCATCATGTATTTATGCATTGCTTAATCCAAAGAGCCGAAGCACCATTCACACAGACTGCATTTAAAAACATATGAGTCGCAGTGAAAAGGAATAAACCTCCACAAATTTGTGACACATTTTCTAAAAGTTTAAACTGTTTTAACTTTGCATGGCTTTCTATAAAACTCTTGTGTGAGACGCGAGTGCAGTAGTCATATTTGCCCGTCTAAAAAATGTGCTGAATGCGTTCTGTGTGAATGACTTGGTTTCGGTTTTAACCTAATCAAGATCTTCTCCGCATTGAGCTTCTATATTTCTATAATATTTTGAATGAATAACGCAGCAGTGGCGCGTCTCGTGGGCTAGACTAACAAAACATTCAAATGAAACAACGTCACATCATCACCACATCTTGTGCGCCACTGATGACGCTCCCTGATGCACACCTAACATTCAAATGCAAATGTTTATTTTAAATTCGATTCATATTCATTCTTTATTCACGATCTCCTCATCACAGGCAGGCACAGCACTCATTTCAGCATGTGCTCATGTTTGTGTGTGCTGTCTGTGTCACTCATAGCACGTGCCTATATCGTGCACTATATTGAACATTTTTCTATCGTTATCGAAGAAGGTGTACCGTCGATAAATATCGAAACCTTTTTATCACCCAGGCCTACCTCATATTTTATCAAAAATATCTCAAATTGTGTTCCGAAGATGAACGAAGGTCTTACGGATTTCGAACAACACGAAGGTGAGTAATTAATGACATAATTTTTATTTTAGGGTGAACTAACCCTTTAATTTCTATAACGCAGAACCTATACAGTTGGTATAGGTGAGAGGAGTGGCATCCATTGAATAGAGACAATAACTCAACGTCTTTTGTGTTTTGCAGGATGTCTGAGTCCCTGCGCAGTGTGTTTGCAGCGCGTCTGCAGGTCCGTAAAGAGCATCTGGACATCGAGAAGCAGTTGAATGAAAGCAGGTTGACTATGACACACAAGGAACTGTGGCACCAGCAGAGCTTGATCTTCTTCCCCGACAACAGGGCCGAAAGGGTAACAAAACTTGATTCATACACACTTCATACAGGTTGTTTAAAACTGATTTTCAGTTTCACAGTTGTTTAAAAGTGATTTCATTGATTTATTTTATTATTTTTATTTAGTTTTTTGGTAAGAAATTAATGCTTTTATTTAGCAAGTTGTATTAAATTGTTATTAACACAAAAAAACAAAAAAAATGAGCACAGTTTCTTGAGCACAGAATTAATTGCTGCTGAAAATTCAGCTGTGCCACCCCAGAAATAAATTACAATTTTAAATCTATTCAAATAGAAAACTGGGGATGCGCCTATCCGATATTCATATCCGGGATATCGGCTCCGATACTGCCATTTTTTATCGGATCAGGTATCGGTCAGAGAGGGCCGATCCAAATCCCAGATTGTGCATATTATTCTGTGTTACTTCTGAAGCCATACGATAGCTTAAAGGGTTACTCCACCCCAAAATGAACAATTTGTCATTAATCACTTACCCCCATGTTGTTCCAAACCCGTAAAAACTTTTTGTCTTCGGAACACAATTTAAGATATTTTGGATGAAAGACATCGTCAGAATAGTCCATCTGCCATCAGTGGTTCAACTGTTGTGTTATGAAGCGACGAGAATACTTTTTGTATGCGAAGAAAACAAAAATAACGACTTTATTCAAAAATTTGTCTACTCTGTGTCTCTTCGCATCACCGTAGCGCCATTTTAGAGAAAATCCACTGAACACAAGCAGTGTACGCTCTACTGTGTCAGCCGCGCTGCACAGATGCGCTGTTTTCGTTCAAATCAAAGCGTAAATACACGTAGAAACCGTATCCCTTTAATGTGAACTACATATGAATATTTAAGTCCTTGCATTAAAGTTCACACAAACTCTTTTCTCCGCTGTGGCTGTCAGTCATTCGTTCAGCCCTGGTCGCATTCGGTTATGACAGTCAGCTCGGTAAAGCTCTCTCCAAGATCATTCTGTGTTCCCATTATTATACTTGATTTGTAAATAAATGTCTATGATTTTGCAAAAAGGACTTTATCTTCTAGCCGGAGTTTAATGTTGTTTTGTTACTTGCTACCGGGTGTCTGTGAGAACAAAACACGGGCGTAGAAAAGACTATAAATTGTTTTTAACGCTCACAGTAACTGAAATTTAAAACTGTTAAAAGAAAGGCTCAATAACTGTTGCACAGATATAATACACTACGCATCAATTTCTCGTCCCTTTGTGCTTTGCACTTTTTAATGCAAAGCGCTGTGTGCTGTGACTCTGTTGCTTCAAGCGCATCATTCTGCACACCGGATGCGCATATTGTAAGCGTAATCGTCACTGGTATCGTATCGGTATCGGCCAATACTGAACCCTAGGTATCGTATCGGAGGTGAAAAAGGTGGATCGGAGCATTCCTATAGAAAACACATATTTGAAATTTGTATAATTTCACAGTATTACTGTTTTGATTTTATTTTGATCAAATAACTGCAGTCTGGGTGAGCATAAAATAATTCTTTCAAAAATATAAATAGAAAAACAAAACAAAAAATCCTCCAAACACCAAACTTTTAATATTGTGTTTGGTATTGTACATTGTAAAAATGAATTGTTCAGTATGTGTGTGAACCCTGATTTAGCCATTGTTTGTTTGGTTGTTTTAGGCCACCTGTAAGTACGAGCGTAAACTGGCCTCCCTAAAGTCTCACCAGGAGCACTTGCAAAAACGCTTGATGGAGAGTGAAAAGCGCTTCCAGGAGAACGAGGGATGGCTTCATCGCATCGAAAACGAAATGAAGCTGCTTGGACATGAAGGACACTCTCCAGAGGTCAGGGCCGGGTCACTTTTACTTCAGATTAAGACTGCACGGGCAGTATACATGTGGTGGCAGAAATGTCAACCAGTAAAGCTTCTGCTATACTTAAATCAAAAAACTAAAGTACACACTATGAAATCAGACATGCACTTCCAGTGTAGACTGCATTGTTGATTGTAATGGGAGCGTTTTAATTTTGATGGCCCAGTGTAAGAGGCCATTTACACAGAATGCGTTTTTGCATTTAAAAATGTGAAACGCAAGCTGTTGGAATGGGGGGGGGCAAGGTCTAGATACATGTTTTTATAAGAACATTTGTGATTAAAGGGGTCATCGGATGCAAAATTCACTTTTGTTGTTGTTTGAACATAAATGTGTGTTGGAAGTGAGTGTAAACATCCATCCTATAATGATAAAAATCCACGCAGTGTTTTTTTTTTTTTATCCCTATTTTAAAATCCCCTTTCTCAAATCAGGCTGTTCTGAGATTCCTGTCAGAATGATGTAGTTCTGCACAGGCCCCTCCCACGATAGTTGATTGACAAGGCCGTCTTACCTTAAGACCTGCCCTGAGTGAGCTGTCATCAGTACGCCATTGTATCGACTCCGGTGCAGGGGAAGACAAGAATGTCTCAGATTAAGCGATTGAGGTGTTTTGTTGTTGGATGTAATAACGAACATAGCAGTCGTCATTTACTCCCGACATCTGAGCCGCTGAAGATGCAGAGGATTGACGTTACTTTAGTTTTGAAAAGAATGCGTTGATCCCCGATCTGCCTAAATGCGTCTATGTTCGCGCGAATCATTCGTGATCGAGCTTCATCTACACAAGAAGTGAGTATAAGGTTTTTTTTATGAATCTTTGCAAATCGCCTTTCCTAATATGTGCTAGTTCGCAAGTTTCGAGGCTAAAGTAAACCGTACTGGTCGTCACCCACAGAAGAGAGGGGTGGGGTGAGCAGAGCTCATTAGCATTTAAAGCGACGTGGACTAGAACGACATGCTGAAAACAGCTCATTTTGACAAGGTTAAAAGGGTGTCTTTTACACTACCATTGAGAAATTTTAACCAAAGTATGTTAAGACCCTAAAGAATCATATAAACTTATACCAAATGGGCATCCGATGACCCCTTTAAGTACTTTGTCAATTTGAAACTGCTTTTGCACTGATGGCCAGATTTGTCATTCATCTGTTTTGAATAATCTTACTTTTAGGGTTGTCTCCAGTTTAAAAAAAATAAAAAATTCAATCAACTAAAGATAAAAAAACCCTTTTTAAATTTGAAGGAGTCAGTAGGCTCTCTGAAAATATGTTTTACTTCATGTTTATGTAATATATAAAACATTTTGGGTTTGAATTTGCAGCAAAAATAGCTGTATTGTATATCGTGATATAAGAATTTGTCATACCGCCTACCCATGCAACAGATCTATGTTGTTTTTTGTCCTTCAGCTTATGGTGATATTTCTTTATTTGAGGACTAATTTCAGTCCCGGAGTGGACAGCCTTGGCCTGTAATCCATTTTGAAATGCCATTATTGAATGTTTTCATGTTTTCTACCCGAGCATTGAAGCTCTAGGGTGCCAGTCTGCAGTGTTGTGATGTCTGAGGCAGACATGCTCCTTAGAGGCCCTGAATAGCAGAGCTCTACTTAAGCTCGTCAGACAGCCAAATACACTCAAAGAGGACTAGTATAATCTTTTGGACGAACTGGCATAAATTGCAACTCTCTATCTTCACGTACCTGAGCCTTTGTTAATTTGGCAGTAATGTACTTCTGAAGCAATTGGCATCTTTTGCAGCCGTGCACATCTGCAGTCTGCATGTAGGAGGCAAACATTCAGCAACCGACTATAAAAACATGCAAAATTCTCCATTTGTCAGTGGTTTTCTTGTAATATTGTGTAATCCTTGCTTTCGCCCTCATTTGTGGCCCTTTGATAGACATTGTGACCATTTTTGTGTCTCTCCCACACCCTCTTTTAGCTCCTCTCTCCATTTCCCCACCGGAGGATGTCTTAATAAAAGAAAAATCAATGCTTTTCCTTCATCATTCCCTACAGCTGCTTACCTAAATCCACACCTCTTTTCTCACTCTTTTTTTGATCTCATGTTTTTTTTTCTTTTCCTGGAAGTAGAACAGAGTAGTGACGCACTCGCCCATCAAATGTTCTGTTCTGTGCTGTGCTGTTTTGCATTTTCTTGCATCAGAGGGGGTAGAAGACTCCTCAGAAGGTGCATTTTCAGTGAGACAGAAAGAGAAAACAGAGCTAGACTAAAAACATCTAAGCCGTTTCATCATTTTTGTAGTGTCTTGCCTCTGTTGCCTTTCTCATTATAGCGTATAGATGAGATGGTTTAATCTTGTTGTTCTCTTCTTCACCCAGAAAGCCACGACAGTCTCACTCCTGAGCTTGACATTCTGTTACAATTTGTCAGACTGTCTCTGCCTGTGTTCTGATATATGCTATTTGCATAATTTGTGTTGACAGTGTAAAATGATGTGAATATCATGTTGATTTGAATGCACAGTTTCATAAATAGCTTGTCATTGAGTCAAATCTTTTTTCTTTCATAACAAAATTAGATTTGATAGTGTTTTTTTTTTCTTCCAAGTAAGTTTTAAATTGAGTTAATTCATAACTCTGGTTCAAAGATTTATTGGCATCATCACTTAAATAAAAGAAATGAATTTCAATTAAATAAAAACATTAATATTTCAATCAATATTTGATGAGAGCAGCCCCCAAAATAATAATTCAAACATGTTTGTTCTACAAAAGCATTGAATAGACTTTTTAAAAAATGAGTATGTTTTTTTCCATATCGTAGAACATAAGCCTGTTACTTTTCCTTTTTAATTAATTGCATAAATGAACACATTAATAGTAGAGGCCTAATTAAAATGTTTTGGTAAACATTCAGGTAAATATTGCTATTTTTTGTGGTTTCATTGCCGTTTATTTAATTGTTTTAATTTATTGATGTGTGCTGTTATGCTGGGTGCACATAAATGAAAATGATCAAATATCATTCTTGTGTTTATTTTACCTATATTGCATTTTCAGCCCACCTGTTCGTACTATTGAAATCATGATGTGAAATGATTATGGTAATGCTTATCCACCATTAATATCAAGGGGATGGGGGTGGAGCTACTGGTTGCTGCAATTGTTGCATTTGTCATTGTATTAAGATGTGTTTCTGCATACAGGAACTGAAAAGAGAACTGCAGTGCCATCAGCTGCAGCTGCGGATTACTGACCTTCAGCAACACATCGAGCACATGAGCCACCTCATCAGTGCTCAAGACCAGGAAAACACTCACACGCACAAGTATGAGTCAACACTCGTAGAGCTTTTGCACCAGGTTTCATGATTTTGAGCTTACCATGTGCTTTTTTTTTTTATATGCTCTGGGACATTCTTTGTATAAAGTTATCTGTGTTATTCAGATTAATTTGACATTTGCGATGTAAATGCCTCCATCTGTATCACTTAATTATCCAACACTTGCTCTCCACCTGTCCTGTCAGGTTGGTGAATGCCCTGCTGTCCGTCTGCTGCCGACAGAACCTGGCGTTGAAGGCCGCGAGCATTGCCACAGATGACGCTGAGTGGGAGGAGCTGGAGCGGCTGGTGCGCAGAGAGAGGGGTGTGGTCTGATTACTGACCTTCAGCAACACATCGAGAACATGAGCCACCTCATCAGTGCTCAAGACCAGGAAAACACTCACACGCACAAGTATGAGTCAACACTCGTAGAGCTTTTGCACCAGGTTTCATGATTTTGAGCTTACCATGTGCTTTTTTTTTTATATGCTCTGGGACATTCTTTGTATAAAGTTATCTGTGTTATTCAGATTAATTTGACATTTGCGATGTAAATGCCTCCATCTGTATCACTTAATTATCCAACACTTGCTCTCCACCTGTCCTGTCAGGTTGGTGAATGCCCTGCTGTCCGTCTGCTGCCGACAGAACCTGGCGTTGAAGGCCGCGAGCATTGCCACAGATGACGCTGAATGGGAGGAGCTGGAGCGGCTGGTGCGCAGAGAGAGGGGTGTGGTCTGGGCAGACCAGGAGAAAGCAGAGGACAGGGATGATGGTGGCACAGGAAGCACTCATCTACAGCCCATCCTGTCTTTCTCACACCTCGTGTCTTACCAGAGCACGCCATGCAGTGAGTGAAATCCTAATTAAAGATGAAACTTTCAAATGTTTTCTCTTTCTGTAGCAGCAACACTCACATTAAGGTGTCATCTTTCTTGAAAGTGGTGCTACGCTGATGCAAAAAGCATCTCACCCAAACCTTGAGTTAGCTGACCCACAATGTCTGGCTACTACACTACCAATCATAAGTTGAGTGTCAGAAAGTTTCTTTTTTTTTTTTTTTTTTAATTCAGCGAGGACACATTAAATTGATCAAAAGTGACAGTAGAGACATTTATAATTGTACAAAAGATTTCTATAACAGTATTAAATGCTGTTCTTTTGAACTTTCTATTCATCATATAACCCTGAAAAAAATGTATCACCGTTTCCACAAAAATATCAAGCTGCAGAATTATCAACAACATTGATAGTGTGAAGCTCTATTTCTTGAGCGCCAAATCAGCATAGCAGAATGATTTCTGAAGGGCCATGTGACACTGAAGATTCGAGTAAGAAATAAATTACTATATTTTAAAATATATGAAAATAGAAAATTATACGTTTTAATACATTTACATTTTAATGTTTTATTTATTTGCTTATTAATAACATTTGTTTTGTTTTTTATCTTACCGACCCTAAACTTTTGAATGGTAGTGTGTTTGTGTATATGTGAATTATCCATTTTAATAACATTTTATTGATGCAGATAATTATAATGGGCATTATAGCAGAGACATGTGACTACAACCATCAGGCAAATCTATAGATTTTTATTTGTTTTCATAATTTTTTTCTTCTAGTGCTATATATGTTGATTTATTTCTATATCATTTTTAAATCTGTTATACTTTATCTTGTTTTAAAATGCTGTTTATCTCTGCTGTTTTGGGGTCATGTCCACAGCTGAGGATGTAAGGAAATAATCCAAAAGATAATGTCAGTAAACGTCCTGCTTCTGAGATGAACCATCTCATTTGTGTCATACAGCCTCCTCATAGTGATCTCATTTGATGTCTGCCTCGTGATTTACTGTTCTCCGTGTCAGTGTAATGTGATCTGCATTGTGTGAACGTTGACAGATGTATGTGTCTTGATTTAAGACGCGTTTAGTTCCTGTGTGATGTATATGCTGGACTGAATAAGGTGGACCAGCACAAGTGAATAATGCGTTCTCTTCACTCAGGCTCAGAGAAACACACACATCGAACCTCACAGCGTCTCAGACCAACACGCTCATCTAAAGGTGAACTCATCTCTGTCTCCCTTTTTTCCCTCCAGTGTCTGCTTCAACATATTCTGCTTAAGTCATCAATCCAGCAGCCCGAATCTGTCACATTTCTCATGTGTGTGTTGCACTGTTGTGAAGGCTCAGATAGACCGTTCAGCTTTTGTAAACTAGCTTTGTTTACAATAGTCCCCTTTCAATACATCAATCATTCATCATTCTCCATGTAAGCATCAAAAGAAAATAGTGCTTTATTAATAGTCAAGTCAGCTCAGTGCCAAAAACGACATTATTATAACATAATTATATAAATAACTTTATTTTAGCTTAGAAACCCACATAGTTGCTCGACATTCTCCATACTGACTGAATGAAATACAAAAACAAGCTTTTCGCAGGATGGAGGGAATCGAGGGGTGGGAGAAAGGGGAAAGGGAAGAGAGGAAAGCTTTGGGAAATTGAAGGAGTGGTGAGTTATTGCTCAGTAAATGGAGAGTAATGATATTTGCTGCAGAACAGGTGTTCCTCATTTGATTGAGGCACGCTGTGGGAAATACACACATTTCAGGAAAATACAGAGATCTGCAAAGAAGAAAAAGAGGGAAGTGAGGGGGAAACAGACGCATACTGTTAAGAATTATGTTTGGAAAAAATATTGTAAACTTCTGTATCGATAGTACTGGAATATTTTGCATTGTTGAACATAGTATTTATTAGAAACAAATTTCCTAAATCTATAATTCCTCATTTTTGACAAGGAGATTGGGGTGTTTCTGTTGTTTATTTTTTACTTTTTCCCCCCTGTCCAATGATTGTTTAAATTTGAATGATTCATTTCAAACACCATGTGGGATTTGACCAGGTCAGGACAGTATAAAAGTTCATTCTCAGTGGAAGGAAATGGAGCTTTTTGAAAATGATGAATAATGATTTGTTTGCGGCCTCAAAGAAAAACAAAATGTGATGCATATTTCACTCAAAACATGGTGTTCAGGTTTTTATCAGTCTGCTTGGGGGTTTCCAGGCTGCTCTACTGAGCTATTGTGAAGACAAACTAGTCGCTAGCTCTGCAAGGTTTCATTTTAGGCACTTAGAAAATAAATGCAATATCCATAACCCTTAGATTCCTTCCTTTTGTTATAAACGTGAACTATAGCATTTATTCCTTTTAGACCGATTTTAACACAAATTTTCAGTTCATTTCTAGCTGTTTGTGTAGCTGTTCTGTCCTATTTTTGATGAATGCAATGAAACATTTTCAGATGTGCAACCAAAATACATTTGCTACTCCATTTTTAAAGAGATGCTTATTTTCAAGATTCACTGCTTGTGTTCTTGCAGCAGGAAATAAGAGCTGTGTTCAGTTAGTCCTGCTCCGCGTTCCCTGCTTAAAGACAATAGAGTTGGAGCCTTGACTGCAGGAACTGAAAGAGATTCAGAGATTCAAAGCGAGGGTTATGAATGAAGCTCCGCCCCACCCCCACCATCGACGCGCTTCATGACGATACCGTCGCTGCACTCGTGCTCAAGTGTGCTCGGTGGAGAGAGGGAGCGAGAGCGTGAAAGGGTGGGAAAGAGTGATTGAATAGAGGACAGAAGCAGGAGGGGTCACGTGTCAACACGCACAAGACACGAGAAGTCTATGGTCGGTTTCTTTCTCTGAGCTATTGTGAAGACAAACTAGTCGCTAGCTCTGCCAGGTTTCATTTTAGGCACTTAGAAAATAAATGCAATATCCATAACCCTTAGATTCCTTCCTTTTGTTATAAACGTGAACTATAGCATTTATTCCTTTTAGACCGATTTTAACACAAATTTTCAGTTCATTTCTAGCTGTTTGTGTAGCTGTGCTGTTCTATTTTTGATGAATGCAATGAAACATTTTCAGATGTGCAACCAAAATACATTTGCTACTCCATTTTTAAAGAGATGCTTATTTTCAAGATTCACTGCTTGTGTTCTTGCAGCAGGAAATAAGAGCTGTGTTCAGTTAGTCCTGCTCCGCGTTCCCTGCTTAAAGACAATAGAGTTGGAGCCTTGACTGCAGGAGCTGAAAGAGATTCAGAGATTCAAAGCGAGGGTTATGAATGAAGCTCCGCCCCACCCCCACCATCGACGCGCTTCATGACGATACCGTCGCTGCACTCGTGCTCAAGTGTGCTCGGTGGAGAGAGGGAGCGAGAGCGTGAAAGGGTGGGAAAGAGTGATTGAATAGAGGACAGAAGCAGGAGGGGTCACGTGTCAACACGCACAAGACACGAGAAGTCTATGGTCGGTTTCTTTCCAGTCTCCTTACTTCTCATCGCCCTCGCCCCCCCTTTTCTTTCATGTTCTGTATGTTTTTGTCTGTGTGCTGCTTATTTTTTAAATCAATCAGTCTTTATATCTCCGTTGTCTGCGTGTCCTCCTCACCTCGCCATCTATGTCTAGCCTCTCAGTAGCGCCGACCCTCCGCCCTTCCGAATTTCATTCATAAAATCATTGCTCGGTGCAGGGAGGGGGGAGCTATTACATATAGTATGAAACACTCCTGGATTGGGCGAGGACGATTCTGCAATAAAAAGAGAGCGAGAGCCAGGCGACCCTAATCCGCAGTGGCTTCCTCCAGAAATAGCGCCTCATGCATGTTTTAATCCCACCAGCCAAAAATACGCCACCCAGAGCACTCTGCCACCAATTACTAATCGCACCTATTCCTCTGCCTCCGCTGTGGGCCATACATCACTGTCTGCCACTCATCCTCTGTTTTTTTGTTTTGTTTTTTTTGCTTTGTCACCTGATCACCCTGTGCCTCTCAAATGAAGTTATATCGCGAGTGCTTTACAGCTGCCAGCTTCAAGAGGCCGTCAAAGCAAAGCGCATTCGGTCTAACTTTCGTAAGAGGCGTTTTCAGTTCTCAAACTTTCTTTTGCTAAAAAAGTGAGTATAGTTAGTCATTAACAGGATGTCAGGTCCTCTCCCATGCAATCCAGATTTCTGAGAATCAGCACTGACTCAGAGAGAAGGAGAGATGGCTGTGTGTCAACAGTTTAACCAGCAGGAGCTCTGAAGCATCGCGATTGGTCAAGAACGCCTAAGATGCAGCCGCAGTGTCTCTCTCTCCCTCGCTTTTCTGCATCGTGTGAGTCAGTGTGCGGCCAGACTGCGACGTGCTCCGGCATACTCCGCCACTCAGTATCCAACGTCAGACCCCTCCAACAGCTTCCTGGAGCCTCCCTTGCTGTCCTCACCCACACACACCCACCGGCACACACGTACATGTACTGTCTGTCTTGCTGGTGCAAAAGAACCTGCTCTTTAACAACATGCTGCTCATGAATACTCACGTGACATGCGTGGATCAATTATTCACTGTTGTATGAGTAAAGAATGTTTGTGTATTTCCATCAGTAATGTAAACTTGTTGCGTGTGAGTGAGAGGGAAATGTGTCCAGGAATGTGCCTCACAAATCAGATGACAACAACACTGAGTAATATTATAATATGCCAGTTACTTGTGTTGGTTAGAATTCGTTCAAATAGTAATGGCCCCAATACTTTTGGGCATCAGTCCGGCTGATTTTGTCCTCACCACTTCGCATGAAATTTGTGACAGGGATATGTTTAATATGAAGGAAACCTCTGCAATTCTTGGAGGGTTTTTTTTTCTTTTTTTCATTAGTGTTTGCGATTATAGTGGTAGAATTTATTCTCATTTAAACTTTAACATTATTTTAGAGTGTTGCAGTTGTTATAGTTTGTGGAAAGTGACACCAGGTGAATTCCTGCAGCCAGTCAGTCCCTCTTCTTGTCTTTCTGTCTGTCTATCCAAATGTCCATCTGTCTATCTATCTCTAGCCATCTGTTTATCTGTCTGTCTATGCATCTATCTATCTGTCTGTCTATCTGTTCTTCAATTAGCTATTAAAGGACTTTTCTACGTTCTATAAACATAAAAAACTTAACAAAATTCAAGGACTGACATTGGAAAAACGTCAGAGTGAAGTTATCGTATGTCAAATCAGTCAAGTTCATGTGAGCACTAGAATGGTTCGATAAGAATGATTGTTCCCTCAAATCACTGTAACTTTTAACTCTTAAAATAGCAGCTCAATATACTATTTAAAATGTTTTTTTAAATGTGGTTTGGACATTACTGATCCTAATGTTGTTGACAGTTTAGCTTTGACTTGGAAATGATCAGCATATCTCAGATTATTTTTTTTGCAGTAAAAGATTCATGAGAAGCCTTTTCCATTTGGTGACGTCTTCCAATGAAGCTGATGAATTTTGTGCTGCTTTTCTCTTTCAGGCTGTAGCCCTCAACATCAGGAAGGAAATGCTGAATGTCCTCTTAAGAAACCAATCAGGAGGAAGCTGTCGGTGTCTCCTGCAAACCCAGATGAGGATGGGCCCATTCCTGTGCTGTCCCATTACCCCCCTGCCATTCAAGAGGTCTTAAAACAGGAGGGCATGTTCCCTCTGCAGTACACTCCTGAAGGGCTGCCGCACACCTCCAGCAGCTTTGATCCAAACACCACTATCGACATTGGTTACAACGAGGACCCAGCAGGCGGTAATGCCACAGTCATCCTATCACCTGAGCCCCCTGGCCACACAACACTCCGGGCACTACGTGCTAACAACGGAAATGAGCCAGCTAAAAGGTACCACGAGATCTGAACGCAGTATAATTTGCATGGATTAATAATGCTTATGTTCAAGTTGAATTGGGTAGTTCTGTTTTGGCTGGTGTGAATAAGTTTCTTCTCAATTGGTTTCTAGGTTGGAAATCCCATCACTATTAGACCTGCGAAAATCCAAACCGTCCTACATGGCCATGACCTCAGCTGCTCAGGTCAAGCGCAAGTTCAACTGGTGTGTGTTTATTGTGGGACCTGTTTCCTGGGGCTGTTTCAAATCATGCCTCATTGACATTTTGCACTCTTGGTGTTTTCCAAAACCTCACTTTGTGTCTGTTTGAATCAGTTCCAACACTGGGAAAGAAGACAGTTCTCAAGCCACGGCTGCAGCACCCAAGCGCATAAAGAGAGATCCCTGCGAGGCGTCTAAACCACTGCGAATCCGACGTTTTGGAGGTTAGTAAGCTATTCTCAATGCAGAAAAATTACAGTTACCCTCTATGGGCTTTCCATTTGCATCTTGGAAGTGGAACGTAAGCGTCTCTTATTATATTCCATTTATGAAGTCCTCACATAATCCGTTATGTTTGGTAAAGTATTGTAATAGTGTAATGGGCCGGCCGGCTGACAGCTGTGAAAAAATTTCAGGC
Organism: Sinocyclocheilus grahami; assembly: GCF_001515645.1. Taxonomy (NCBI): domain Eukaryota; kingdom Metazoa; phylum Chordata; class Actinopteri; order Cypriniformes; family Cyprinidae; genus Sinocyclocheilus; species Sinocyclocheilus grahami. Next base: position 1,115,196 of record NW_015505375.1, read on the forward strand.
GCACAGCCAGAAGCGCACAATCTCCTCCTCTCACTCCCAGTGGCTTATGCACGTTCTTTCTCCTTAGTAATATAATGTCACAAGTTGGCTGAATTTACCCCAGCCACTAGAGGCCATGCATTGGAGTGATTTTTGCCATGTTTGTAGGGTCTTGTTAGGCACGACTGCTTTTATTAAATTAAGTGACCGCAGCAAAATATGGCACCAGTGTTTAAAAATAATAATCCTGGCGTTTGATTAAAAAGGATAATTTGGCATGGCATTTTGTTGTTGAACTATTCTTCAAAGGTTTGGGGTAGGATTTAAAAAAAAAAGAAGTCTCTTATGCACACCAAGGCTGCATATACTTAATCAAAAATGCAGTAAAACCAATAATATTCTGAAATAATTACAATTTAAAATGGCCTATTTAGGGCCTGAGCACCGCTGGTGCAAGGACACTCTTGGAATTGCCCAATGTACTTAAAATGTCATTTATTCCTGTGATGGCAAAGCTGAATTTTCAGCAGCCATTATTTTCAGTGTCACATGATCCTTCAAAAATCATTCTAATATGCTGATTGGTGCTCAAGAAATATCTCTTACTATCAATGTTGTGCTGCTTAATATTTTTGTGGAATCAGTGATTTTTTTTTTTTCACGAATTCTTCAAGTAAACTTTTAAGATTTTTTTTTCTTATAATCTTTTATTATTCTTTCTCTATTCTCTTCCACCGCATCTAGTATCATCAGAGAACGAGCCAAGCCGTAGAGTAGTACGGAGTGTGTCTGAGGGAAACCTCCATCAGCTTGACCAGCGTAAGCCCAAGTTGAGCTCAATGAGGCCTGCTGCACTCTTTAAAAAAGTCACCAAGAGGATGTGAGAGGTTTCCACTTGCTATTAAAGGCGCCGTTCTCTCATTCACTGGCCTCGCACACTTCCTTCTCATTAAAGTTGATGTAAAAAAAGATGTGAAAAGGGAGTGTTTTTTTTTTTTTTTATGTGGTTGAGCAGGTATTTGGGCTTAATTATTTCTAGGAAACTGGATTGTTTTTATGTTAAGGTTTTAAAATATGTACATTCAAAAAAACTTGTCCAGCCTAATATGAAGCTCACATTTAATGTATTAATTGATGTTCGGGTCTTGTAAAGCAAATGAGCATTATTATTGCCACTTTTTTGGCAATAAGGATACTTTTTTTTTCTCCTTTTTCCCCTTTTTTAAATGTTTTAATTAAAAAAAACGCTCCATTTAGAGAGCTACTTTCAGGTCTTGAAAGATTGATTGATTAAAAAGAAAATATCAGTTGAGAAATATCGACCCTGTGTGTTTTATTGAACTGAGCTTACATTTTTTTATTCATTGTTCTTACACACACTAACTCGGTCAGTTCACAAATAGTGCGCAATATTTATAGATTCTCACTAAACTAGTAAATTGTTTGGCCTCCTGATTACAGTACAGCATACAGATAACTGCATTTAAACTTGTTTTGTAATAGTAATGTAGCAAACACCAGAACTGTAACAAACTGTTTTTTAAGTACTTTATTTGATATTTCTGGGGCATTTACAACTAGTATTACTGACATTTTGCTTCATTACTTTTTTAATTGCAGCGACCCAGCAAAACCTATTAGTTCAGTCTAATTAATCACATTCTCTGCAGATTTTTCATGGATCTTCACCTCCAACTGTCTTGCAAAAGCAGTTGACTCGTCTTGTTTCTTGCTGATTTGTAGTCTCTGTAGTGTGTTCAGATATTATGGGTTCAGCCCACAGAGGATAAAAGGGAGTCTAGAGACTGGTGGTTTGAGCTTCATCTTGGACCATTTCCTGCATGCCATCTGTCTGAACCAAAAGAAAATTTAGCCTCCCGTCAGGAGTGTGGCCCGTTTAATGTTCAAACTCCATAGAAGTGCTTGTAAACTTCATCAGCCATCACTTCAGTGCAAATGCTTTGGTTAACTGTAAGTAAGAGTGATGAAACCACAACTGTTATCTACTAAGCTTTATCTGTCCATAGAAATTGGTGTTTTTGAATACTGTTAAGGAATTAACAGTAATCAATTCTGTTAATGAGACCATTATTAACCAACAATTATGTAACACGCCTACAGGCAGATGTACTGGGCTCATGGCATCCAGAGCAGCACATCCATAAAGTTCTGCCTGTTTGGCCCTCCATTAAGCTAGAAAAATTATTTAATTATTACATCAATGTGATCAAATATGTCATTATTGTTTTGTTTTGTTTTTTAACTGAATTGGATATTAAAATGTGACCTTATGATTGCTTTGAAAACTGCGCTGTACAGTACAGGCTCATTTTGAATGGACGGGAAATATATTTAACCTTTTAATGGGTTCATTTGATGTTCCTAAAAAGAACATTATTTGGTGTAATGAAATGTGTTTATGCGGTTAAGGTTCAAAAAACATTATTTTCCACATACGGTACATTATTGTTTCTCTATGCCCCGCCTTTCTTAAAACGCGTCGATTTTTACAAAGCTCATCGGTCTGAAAAGTGTAGTGTGCTCTGATTGGCCAAATACCTCAAGCGTGTGACGGAAATGTTACGCCCCTCACCATACTGTGATGCCTTGTCCCGGCCAGAGCGACGAGACAAGAGGTTTCCACTTGCTATTAAAGGCGCCGTTCTCTCATTCACTGGCCTCGCACACTTCCTTCTCATTAAAGTTGATGTAAAAAAAGATGTGAAAAGGGAGTGTTTTTTTTTTTTTTTTTGTGGTTGAGCAGGTATTTGGGTTTAATTATTTCTTGGAAACTGGATTGGCTTAATTATTTCTAGGAAACTGGATTGTTTTTATGTTAAGGTTTTAAAATATGTACATTCAAAAAAACTTGTCCAGCCTAATATGAAGCTCACATTTAATGTATTAATTGATGTTCGGGTCTTGTAAAGCAAATGAGCATTATTATTGCCACTTTTTTGGCAATAAGGATACTTTTTTTTCTCCTTTTTCCCCTTTTTTAAATGTTTTAATTTAAAAAAACGCTCCATTTAGAGAGCTACTTTCAGGTCTTGAAAGATTGATTGATTAAAAAGAAAATATCAGTTGATAAATATCGACCCTGTGTGTTTTATTGAACTGAGCTTACATTTTTTTATTCATTGTTCTTACACACACTAACTCGGTCAGTTCACAAATAGTGCGCAATATTTATAGATTCTCACTAAACTAGTAAATTGTTTGGCCTCCTGATTACAGTACAGCATACAGATAACTGCATTTAAACTTGTTTTGTAATAGTAATGTAGCAAACACCAGAACTGTAACAATCTGTTTTTTAAAGGTACTTTATTTGATATTTCTGGGGCATTTACAACTAGTATTACTGACATTTTGCTTCATTACTTTTTTTTAATTGCAGCGACCCAGCAAAACCTATTAGTTCAGTCTAATTAATCACATTCTCTGCAGATTTTTCATGGATCTTCACCTCCAACTGTCTTGCAAAAGCAGTTGACTCGTCTTGTTTCTTGCTGATTTGTAGTCTCTGTAGTGTGTTCAGATATTATGGGTTCAGCCCACAGAGGATAAAAGGGAGTCTAGAGACTGGTGGTTTGAGCTTCATCTTGGACCATTTCCTGCATGCCATCTGTCTGAACCAAAAGAAAATTTAGCCTCCCGTCAGGAGTGTGGCCCGTTTAATGTTCAAACTCCATAGAAGTGCTTGTAAACTTCATCAGCCATCACTTCAGTGCAAATGCTTTGGTTAACTGTAAGTAAGAGTGATGAAACCACAACTGTTATCTACTTATCTACTTCTGTCCATAGAAATTGGTGTTTTTGAATACTGTTAAGGAATTAACAGTAATCAATTCTGTTAATGAGACCATTATTAACCAACAATTATGTAACACGCCTACAGGCAGATGTACTGGGCTCATGGCATCCAGAGCAGCACATCCATAAAGTTCTGCCTGTTTGGCCCTCCATTAAGCTAGAAAAATTATTTAATTATTACATCAATGTGATCAAATATGTCATTATTGTTTTGTTTTGTTTTTTAACTGAATTGGATATTAAAATGTGACCTTATGATTGCTTTGAAAACTGCGCTGTACAGTACAGGCTCATTTTGAATGGACGGGAAATATATTTAACCTTTTAATGGGTTCATTTGATGTTCCTAAAAAGAACATTATTTGGTGTAATGAAATGTGTTTATGCGGTTAAGGTTCAAAAAACATTATTTTCCACATACGGTACATTATTGTTTCTCTATGCCCCGCCTTTCTTAAAACGCGTCGATTTTTACAAAGCTCATCGGTCTGAAAAGTGTAGTGTGCTCTGATTGGCCAAATACCTCAAGCGTGTGACGGAAATGTTACGCCCCTCACCATACTGTGATGCCTTGTCCCGGCCAGAGCGACGAGACAAAAACATGAAAACCCATTTTAAACGAGGCATTCGTTGCATCCAGTGGGGACATAATTACTGAGTATAATGACTTATACTGTCTTTTTATGCATTGTGTTGCATCGCGCTGCGTAAACATAAAACCATGTCTGCATTTGTGATCGGAGAAATGACAAACAACAAGCACTACTCTACACTGCTTAAAACTTGCGTTTGAATCATCAGTGGCAAATCCTTTAAAAATTAAAACGTACTTACAGTCTGTGAGTCAGAACAGCCGGCATTGTAGTCTACTCTACCAGGATCAGGAAACAGTCCTCCATAAAATGTGCTGCACACATCTGAATATTTGGGTTGAAGTGTTCTGGAACAGTGTTGTAAATACAACTTAACCACTGATTTCTAGTCGTGTCCTCTTTTGGAAGGCCAAACAAAGTAGTTTCGCTTTCACAACGAAACACAGCGTGACACACGGCGGGCTAGAGTGAGCGGTGGCGGGCTTGCGGCAACCTCATGTGACGACCCCGGGCTGGACTCCGCTTCGTCCACGGTGAAAGCCGATCCGGCGATCCACAGCGCGAAGTTGATGTATTTCCTCAGCGACCAGCACGGATCAGCTCTAGGCATGACGAAGCAGATATCATCCTCTTTTGGAAGGCCAAACAAAGTAGTTTCGCTTTCACAGCGAAACACAGCGTCTTCACGACATGGCGGCGGCAACAATACTACAGCAAGAATAAAAGTTACGCCTTCTTTCTTTGCGTGAACATTTGGGCGGC
>NW_015505375.1:1129012-1157820 GCF_001515645.1 Sinocyclocheilus grahami
TTTTTTTTTTTTTTTATGTGGTTGAGCAGGTATTTGGGCTTAATTATTTCTAGGAAACTGGATTGTTTTTATGTTAAGGTTTTAAAATATGTACATTCAAAAAAACTTGTCCAGCCTAATATGAAGCTCACATTTAATGTATTAATTGATGTTCGGGTCTTGTAAAGCAAATGAGCATTATTATTGCCACTTTTTTGGCAATAAGGATACTTTTTTTTCTCCTTTTTCCCCTTTTTTAAATGTTTTAATTTAAAAAAACGCTCCATTTAGAGAGCTACTTTCAGGTCTTGAAAGATTGATTGATTAAAAAGAAAATATCAGTTGATAAATATCGACCCTGTGTGTTTTATTGAACTGAGCTTACATTTTTTTATTCATTGTTCTTACACACACTAACTCGGTCAGTTCACAAATAGTGCGCAATATTTATAGATTCTCACTAAACTAGTAAATTGTTTGGCCTCCTGATTACAGTACAGCATACAGATAACTGCATTTAAACTTGTTTTGTAATAGTAATGTAGCAAACACCAGAACTGTAACAAACTGTTTTTTAAGTACTTTATTTGATATTTCTGGGGCATTTACAACTAGTATTACTGACATTTTGCTTCATTACTTTTTTAATTGCAGCGACCCAGCAAAACCTATTAGTTCAGTCTAATTAATCACATTCTCTGCAGATTTTTCATGGATCTTCACCTCCAACTGTCTTGCAAAAGCAGTTGACTCGTCTTGTTTCTTGCTGATTTGTAGTCTCTGTAGTGTGTTCAGATATTATGGGTTCAGCCCACAGAGGATAAAAGGGAGTCTGGAGACTGGTGGTTTGAGCTTCATCTTGGACCATTTCCTGCATGCCATCTGTCTGAACCAAAAGAAAATTTAGCCTCCCGTCAGGAGTGTGGCCCGTTTAATGTTTAAACTCCATAGAAGTGCTTGTAAACTTCATCAGCCATCACTTCAGTGCAAATGCTTTGGTTAACTGTAAGTAAGAGTGATGAAACCACAACTGTTATCTACTAAGCTTTATCTGTCCATAGAAATTGGTGTTTTTGAATACTGTTAAGGAATTAACAGTAATCAATTCTGTTAATGAGACCATTATTAACCAACAATTATGTAACACGCCTACAGGCAGATGTACTTGGCTCATGGCATCCAGAGCAGCACATCCATAAAGTTCTGCCTGTTTGGCCCTCCATTAAGCTAGAAAAATTATTTAATTATTACATCAATGTGATCAAATATGTCATTATTGTTTTGTTTTGTTTTTTAACTGAATTGGATATTAAAATGTGACCTTATGATTGCTTTGAAAACTGCGCTGTACAGTACAGGCTCATTTTGAATGGACGGGAAATATATTTAACCTTTTAATGGGTTCATTTGATGTTCCTAAAAAGAACATTATTTGGTGTAATGAAATGTGTTTATGCGGTTAAGGTTCAAAAAACATTATTTTCCACATACGGTACATTATTGTTTCTCTATGCCCCGCCTTTCTTAAAACGCGTCGATTTTTACAAAGCTCATCGGTCTGAAAAGTGTAGTGTGCTCTGATTGGCCAAATACCTCAAGCGTGTGACGGAAATGTTACGCCCCTCACCATACTGTGATGCCTTGTCCCGGATAGCGGATCTTTCCCTTAAGCATAATTTAGATATTTCATGCTTATTGTATTTGCTTTGTCTCATACCTTTTGCGTGTGCTTGGCTGATCTGCAAAGAATGAAACTTAATAGTCCTATAGAATAAGAGCAATAATGAAGTGACACCAGCAGCACCCAAACATGAGCAATTCATCTGAATTGAAACTGACATCACCCTTCTCAATACCTGGGAAGTTAGTACAGTTACACTTTACTGCTCTCTGGACTGTTCTCATGCATTTTGAATGTGACATAATCCAATTTAGGAATTCTTCACATAATGCATTGTTTCTTAAAATAGTCTAGTGGTGTAATGGGCGGACCACCTGACAGCTTTGAAGCAATGTCAAGCACAGCCAAAAGCACGCGATCTCTCTCTCTCTCTCTCTCTCTCTCTCTCTCTCTCTCTATTAATATTTTAGTAAAAAATGTATTGAAAATACAGATTTTCAATGGGGTTCTGGGCTCTGACTGGGCCATGCAGGGACATTCACCTTTTTCTTCTTCAACCACTGTGTGCTCAGTTTTGCTGTGTGCTTTGGGTCATTGTCATGTTGGAAGTGAAACCTTCTTATATAACAAGATAAATATTCAAATATTTTATCATTTTCTAATATTTTATCTAAGATTATATCCCCATAATAAATTATAACTAAAAATAAAAAAGTAATACATTTGTCTAATCTTATTTTGACCTCTTTTTAAAGAAGGTAAACATCAGAATTGCACCAATGATTTGGTAACCACAACTGTTAACCAGCTATTATTGATCACTGTTGGGACTATTGTTTAGATTTTTGAATGGCAGCCTAAACAGTAATCAGATACTTAGTAATACCCTCTTGGTTGCTGCTTTCATACTCCCATAGCCAAACATCATAAAAGACTGATGTTGAAACGCAATTGGATACCCGCCTCCCTCTTTTAGTGTCTCTTTAGTATCTCTCCAAGGTGAAACACAGTGTCAGCTATAATACTGGAAACATCTTTTCTTTAACTTTGATATCAGTCTCATAACTGACAATTTGCAGCATGCTTTCATTGTCTGCTTTATTTTTTAACAGTTAGCTCAAATACACATCAAGAAAACATGAGCACTGACACTCCCTCTGTATTTCATCCTGCCTCTGTTCCTCCCTCTCTCTCATTCACAAAAATTGTACACTGAGCTTTTTTCCCCCTTTTTTTCTGAAAGGGGAAGGCTGTGACTAAAGTTTATTAACTTCCTCTGAGCCAATGAGCTGTGATTCCAAGATTGTCCAATGAGACTGAGTGAGAGGTTGGAGGTGGATGTTGCTTAGCAACTGCAGGTAGAACGGGATCATGTTGAAGTCATTGTCTTATCAGAGGACCCCAAGAGACTTCACATGCATTGTTGTGATACAAGTGGTTAAAAAAAGATGCACGTGTAAAGTGCATCAAAAGCCCTAAAGTTTGACTTTGATAGGATTAAAAAGAAACATTTTTGCTTTTGTTGAGTTGATAAAGAAATCCTTTCATAGAGATTGCTGATAAAGTTAAGTGGGGGAACTCCAGTTTATGATCACCAGTTCAGTTTTAGGGGTTTCATATTCCTCATAAAAAGCATATTATGAATGTAGCTATGCAATAAATTATAAAAAGAACAGAAGATGGATTTCTGAGTGTGGAGTGGCCACGACAGAGTGACAGACGGGAAAACGGAAAATTGGTTAGGAAAAAAGGATCGAGTTTTGGGTGGGCGTTCTCTAGAATTTAAAACCAGATTGCTCCTCGCTGTTTTAGTGACAGGTGAGTGGCGTAACAGAGGCTAACACGCCTCCGCCGCAGCATAAACAAACACACGCAGTACCTCCTACGATGCAACGTAGCCTCTCTCCCCCGCCAGCCAGCTCACATCACAGATGCCATGCTTTTGTACCCGGCTAATTACAGACTTCAGCACCACTGTACTCCCAACATGTGAGAGAGAAAGTAGAGTTTGCCAGCTAACACTTCAGAGATGATGCAGCCTTGATAACTTACTGAACAATCCTGTGGTCATGCTTATCACTACACCTGACCTTAAGCTATATTGCACAGATTTATGTGTGGGTGTGTAGTGTCATAATGCATCATATTGACTAAATGTGTGGCTTACTAGCAGACGAAAAAACACATTTGATGCTAGATTAATAGTAGTTCGCGAAATAGTTTAGCGTGGCTTTGTGTCTATTATCCTTGTAACATTATCTTTTAATCTAATCCTCAAGTTCTAATCTTCTTTGATGTTTGTCTTTTTAACAGAAAAAGCAATCATTTAAAAGGCCTCATCAGAAGATACAGTGGTGCAGGGGCAACAATTGGCTCGAGAGGAACACACTGTGTTTTAGAATTAAGAAGACAAATAGGTTGGATCTAAAAGCTGAGGGTGAGAGCAACAGGGAGGAAAAAAAGAAAAAGCAGGATGATAATAGTCGAATGCCTGAAATGATGAAGATAATGAATAAGTGTGATTTGATTAGCAGGAACACCTGAGACTAGACCAGAAATAGATGATGCCTCAATGATGGCCTCAACTGGAGTTGCTGAAAATGCCCCTGATAGCCACAAGTCTTTAGAGAACAAGTGAGAATAGAGACCAAGAATAAAAAATTAGGAAAGATGCACCAAGTACTTGAGATATGTGAATATTATATTGTTTGATTTGATAAATATATTGATTTATGCATGATAAAAAAACTGCTTTGATTACATTAATAACAGTGTAAAATCCATATGTGATTACCAGAAATGACTGATGTCGAAAAACCTTTTGAAGTATCATTAAAAGGCTAAAAGTGCACATTAAGCATGCCACACACATAATATTTACAGTGAATATTCAATTCAAATAAATTGACTGAAACATATTTATATCCTGTTCAATCACTATTATTTAATCATTTTAAAGAGGCAGTACTGCTTCAAAACTAACTACAGAAAGTGCATTAGGTTAAAGGTCATCAAATTAAATGTTGGCCTTTGTCTGTGTATAACTCCTGCAGGGAGGGATTGATTATTATGCAAACCGCAAACAGGTGTGCCTGTAACAATTCTCATGATGCATTATCTTTTACGGTGCGTTCCAAATGGTATATATCGCCCTCCGAAGGGCACTTCGGAGTGAAAACAATCATGGCCGCCATATTGAAGGGTCGTTCCAAACCGAAGTGCTCAAAACGGACCACTTCAAAGGGCCCTTCGGAATGAAGGATTTCGAAGGGTACAACTGATGGACACTTCAGGCTCCCATGATCCTTTGCGCAGATTCTTTGCATGATGACGGCACCTCCGTGTGGGCACGGGATGATGAGGCAGAAGGGCACTTCAAGAAACAGTTGTTTGGTCTCCTACACCCTTCAACCCTTCGCAGCTCTCACTCCGGAGGGTAAACCCTTTGAAGGGATTAGGGCATATAGGGATGAGCCCTTCCGAATGGAACGCATGGTTTGAAGCTGAGTGAGTAATTGACCGTTTGCCAGGGATTTGATTGACAGGCAATCTGAGCAATCATAATGCCGAATCCGCCATTTTCTCCAACAAACAAACCAGACAGGAGAGTTAGTAGATTAACGTCAGTAGATTTAAACTGAAAATGCTGTATTTATGTCCTTCAGCAGTTAAGACAACATACTTTCTGATGTTCATTCATGTTTATTTCATGCTGTAACTAGTAGGAAGATATTGGTTCATGAGCTGCTTGAACTGAGGTGCTACAGCGATCGGTCACGACACATGGAAGAGCCACAAAACAGTATTTGTTGTTTGAATTTCTTTCAAATTACACAGTTTGAAAGCTGGGACTTTGTTTCACAGCAAATCTGCTCTATCTTGTCTGTTGGCGCGTTGTCAGTGTCATCTTTGCTCCGCGGTGTATTTTTCACTAAGTGATGGTGTGTGGCTTGTCAAACATAGCAATAGTAACTAATGCGGGTGGGTCTTTGTGAAGGGTCAATTATGAAATTGTTGCAAAAAGGACAATGGCTTTCTATTTAGACAATCGATGACAATGTTGAAAAGCTGGATGCCAACAAAGTATACAGTTTATTTATATACCGTTACCATTCATCACATTTTATTCCCTTTTGTAATCATAATACTCTTTGTTCACATGCATATAGTGTGCATCTGAACATATGTGGCATTTACATGGCTATCCTACAAGAGAACGTCACTGCTCATAGTTGTTCTTTAATAACTGGAGATTCTCAGTAATGTTTCAATTATGAAATGTTTCTCCAAAGGAGGCAGTTATTGGCATTGAGAAATAGAGTAAATATTTGGGAAAATAAAATAATCTTAATTTTTACTAAATTAAATTGTGCATAACAGGCTACATAATTTGTTAATGGACACAACTGATAAGAAATATTTGAATTCATATTGAAATCTTGCAGAAATCTTGACAAATCTGAGCACTTCGTTGAGATCTTTTTTGAAGCTCCAGAAGGAGACACATCTGAGAAGAAAGTAACTTAAAAGTCTCTGTTTATTCTCTATTTATTCTCATCGCTGTCTTGGAGAAACAATTGAGATGTTAAATTTTAATTTGTAATTTTTCTTTCTCCCCGGGATGAGGGGCATCTACTATCATGAAAGTTTGCGACTGTCATATGAAGGATAATGAAACAGGAGTGTCGAATTGTATTCTCATAGCATAGCATAGCATAGAATAGAATAGAATAGAATTATGCCCAAATTCTAAAGAATTTCAAAAGTTCACTAAGCATAATGACAAAATGTATCTAAAAAAACTTTTGGCTGATGAGAAAAAGTCAATCACAGTCACTCCTCAAACATTTTACTCAGTCTTGTAGTCATCATTAGTTTGACATCCTCATAGGTTTTAACACCGTATGATGACTCATTATAATATAAAGATCCACCTCTCCATGTGATTCAGTCATTGGCACTTTTTGATCACAAACCTCTAGATGCTTTACTAATTTAAATCATCAGGATTCTTGAGGTAGAATTTGCCAGTGAAGAATACCAATGTGAGTATCCAATTACAGCTGCAACAGAATATTAGGCCGAGTCTTTTCACAATTTCTGCTCAAATTTTCTAAGCATATGAAGTACTTTGTGAATCACAGGCGTTTCAATTCTGCTGAAATCTTCAGAAAAGTTCAGTGTGTGCAGTCTTTTTGCACAGCAGGGTTATTATTGTTAACTAAAACTAAAGCCATAAAGAATACATTGAATAAAATAAATTTAAATAAAATATACAAACTTAATTATTTTATTTCAGCTAGATGCCAAGACAACATTTCTCATTTTCATTTAGTTTAACTTGATACTAAAATTGTACTAAAATAACTAAAACTAATGCTGAAATAAAGATGAATAAAAACAGTATAGACATTTAAAAAGAAAACTAATCAAATTGACAAAACAGTAAAATTACTAAAACTTCAAAGTTTAAATTAAAACAGAATTAAAAACGAATACAAAATATTAACAAATATATAATAGTATACTATAATGGTACATGTTATTCAATTCAATTCAAGTTTATTTGTATAGCGCTTTTCACGAAAAAAATCGTTGCAAGGCAACTTTACAGCAAATTAAGTTTCTACAATATTTAGTGGTAGCTTATCAGTGGTGACTGTCAGTTAATGTACATATGACAGAAATGTACGGGAAAATCAATTAAAGACGTAATCAAACAGACGATGAACACTATTAACAGCAATTATTATATGATGCGATCAAACTTATAGTAAAATTTGATAGTTCTGTATGTTGTTTCAGGGTTGGCATCATCTGAGGTCCTCTGATTATTGTAATAATATAGTATCGTAAAAAAGTTGATATGGTGAATATAAAAAATAAGCAGTAATATAAGCATGGGGTGGCAAAGTAATACATGGGTTTTTTAAAGTTTTTAAAAGATAATTATACCCCTATATATACAGTATATATATAATTTTTTATAATAATTTATCATTATAACTTTTATTTATTTTAATTAATAGCCTATTTAAGAAATTTGAAATAATTTGAAAATTCATTTAAAAAATAAATGTTTAAAATATTAAGATGACAACTTCTGGATTCTGTAATCCTATTACAGTATTTTTCACAAATAAAGAAGTATTTAAAAATACATAAATAAAAAGTAAGTAACCTGTTATCAACAGGGCACTCAGTAATTGTGTGCATTGGGAATCATATTTTTCAAATAAAGCCAAGGTAACACTCATTTTACATACATCACACAGTCAAAATTACATGAATATGACAGTGGGCAAATGCAGCATACTTTGAAATTATGAGTTTAAAGTTTGCCAATCACGCCTTTCCAGTGAAGCTGAACTTTCCTCCTGTCCGACCGACCATCAGGCAGAATACACGCGACCATATGCAGGATAAAAATGCACATTTCACCAAAAAGTCCCTTTGTTCTATAGTCTTTGATTTCACAAGATCTCACAGCTGGATTCGACTTAGTCTGCAAGGTTTGTGAAATTAAATGTTTATTTGACATTCAAAGATTTGTTTACATTATATAAATGTGTATTCGCTGAATGCTGACGGTAAACGAGAAAGTATTATAATGTTTGCCAATCTATTTCTAAATATAAAAAAGCAATTTTTGTATACCTTTTAATTTCTTTGTTTAACAGTTCTATGATTATTAGACAGACTTCTATCTGTGTTAGACAGAACTGGCGACAGCAAACAACGAAGAGGGAAAATGTGAGCGCTGTGTGCGCAGGCGCTGCCGTTCTCAGTGCGTCAAAATAAAAGTCCGGCCAAATATCGGCCAAACAGTAAAACTTATCGGCCGATGCCGATATTTGAAAAATGCCAATATATTGGCCTTGGCTATATATCGTCAACCACTAGTATTCCTCACTTCAGGAGATTGCCTTAAATGAGCCGTAAAGAACAGAGGTGAGATCTCACATGCCACGTTAATATTTTTAAATGTTTTATAATGCTTATGCATCTAAGCCATCCAACCACACTTGTCTTCTGGCTTTTGTCAGCTAAGTGCTAAAATGTCTAACTAAAATTATTTTACTGTTATAAAGGGAAATAAAGCTCTCAATTTGGACTCATAAATACAACCTGATTCCAATAAGACCTAAGATTGTGTGTGTGTGTGTGTGTGTGTGTGTGTGTGTGTGTGTGTGTGTGTGTGTGTGTGTGTGTGTGAGAGAGTGTGTGGCAGGCAGCATGTTTGCATTGCATTGGAATCAATAGTCAGGTATATGCTGTCATTTCCCACTACTGACTAACAAGCAAATAAGTTAGATTCTTATTGTTGCTGGCAGTAATCCAGGGCCCCGAATAAATGATTGAATGAATGAATGAATGAACTTCATTTCTTGTTGAATCAAAACAGCAACTTAGACTTGTGAGTTTAGAGGAAACAACGTCTGTTTATACTAACCAGAAAATACGTTTCTGTGAGAAAGGGGTCTGTCCACTGATCTTTTGAACTTATTCTCCCTTTCTTTCCTCCCAGCTCGTTTACTGTGCGTCTCCGTGTTGCCTAAGCATACTGTTTACTGTTGCTCTGAGTTATAAATACAGTAGCGTTTCGTGTTTTTTACAACTCTCCGGCTCGAACGAATCTTGGCTCATATGTGGGTAAATACCACCTATTACTCATGTCACTTTCCAGCACATTTGTAGGACACATCCAAGCATAGCGCCTCGTCACTGCATAACAATTAGATGTCTGAGTGTTCGCGCTCTGATGGAATTTTACTGATAACAGACCACGGTCGTACTTGGATTTCGTGACTTCCATTTCATTCTTCTATGTCAAGATAAAGGCGTACGGGGCGAAATCACGTTGTAATTTCTTTAAGTTGACAGCGTACCTCAAGACTGACGAGGATTCAGCTTTTTTCTTTTCCTATAGTACAAGCATAACGAAGCTCAAAACTGTATTGCACAGATGTAAGTATGGTACTTAAAACCATGTTTTTCCTCTGTTTTGGCTTTCAATAGCACAGCTTTGTAGCAGCAGCAACAAGTCTCCCGAGAACTTCGTCCTACTTGGCAGAAAATAATATTGTGAAATGTGATCTTACCTGACTTATCCCTCAGCTGGGAACACAGCCAGATTGAAAAATGTCTTAAACTGCACTGGCTTCGCGTAATGTTGACATATCACGCGCAATGCACGCACAGACATGCGGAAAAAAAGTGCACATTGCTGTCTTGGATGCGCAACTTTTCTTATGGTCATTCATTTTCACTCCGCGTCTCGGGGTTGTAGTTACTACCTAAACTTGACCGCCTTCGCGTCTTTCAATCACGTAAGAGCACTAGCGGCTTTTCTCTTGAGCGAGGGCACTGCGTAAATCTGTATAGGGGTTTTGGGTAAATCGCGACTGGTTGCTATTTGTCCTGTCCGCACAGTCACTAAGGTGTTAGAGAGTTTAAGCACGCGGATATTGCAAAGGGTTATTAGATTCATAAGTCACCCAAGTGGTGGGCGATCTTCTGAGCACGGCAGAAGTTCTCATATGATGACTTCAAACAAGACACATTACCTACCAGCATCTGTTGGAGTGTGTGGATATTAAGACACTTCTATCTCCAGGACAGCAAAGGGGAACATGGTAAGTGGCATGGAAATACACTTAAAGGAATAATTACTCCAAAAGGCATGGCTTGTGTTTACACTGTAGGGTTGGTATCAAAAGAACAGATTTTTGATGTACAGAGTGCTCTGGTGCATATGGACCCTAACGCTGAAGGCTACTTACACGAGGGTTCAGGTTTGCTAACACGAATGTAACACTTGTAATGCTGTTTTTTTTCTGTGAATCGGAGCTAGAGAACAAAATCTGGGCAAACCAAACGCAGGCACATACACAGCCGTAGAATATACATTATAATTGGGTTTTTGCCTTTGTTGCGCTGTGTGCCAATCGGCGCTTTGATGCCTGTTGGGCTTTTAGTCTTTATAATGAAAATCTTTTTTACAAGTGCTCTCTCTGTAGTTGAAAAAGCAACATGTGTAGAGATGTCCATCTGCCCTGCAGGACAAAAGCAGAGCACCAAGACACTATTACTGTGTGATTTGGGGACATGTGTTTCAAGCCTTTTGGGGGGACTCCTCTTTAGAGGGTTATGAGCAATTTTGCAGATAAGTGATTCTTTTGTTAAGAAAACGACCGGCCAACATGTGATCAAATATTAACAGGACGGGCTTGCCAAGGATATATTCACGTGACAAGGCGTGGGGAAGCAATAGAGTAAAGCAATATCAAGTGGCACTTAACGAAAGTATAGATTTTTGCCTCTAAGTAACCTTAGCTGTGCTATGATTTCAGCACTTTGGACAGAGGCACCGGAGTCGTTGAACGCTGCGGACTAACACGGAGTGAGTGGACATCGCCTTTTGTGTTTTGCAGTTCTTTTGCCAAAGCTAGGGAATTGTTTCACTTTTTCCTTCTTTTTTTCGCTTTCGGAGGGAGACCGGTGAAAAAAACAAAACAAAGAAACAAACGCGAGGAAAAGAACCAGTCAATAGTGGGGCTGCTTTGCGCTTGGAGTTTTGTCGCCACTTAGAGCATGTGAAAGTTGCAATGGTAGAGCTGCTGTAGTGTACGCGTACTTCGCAAGCTCCTCTTGGTGCACAGCGTTAACTTTGGGAAATGCAAGTGTTGGTCTTGGAGATCTAACCACTGATAGTGGTTGTCAGCTCTTAAAAAGGTAAGACCTGTTTGTTTTATTCTCCACTTTACTAGCAGTCCTTCTTGGACAGATGTTTTACTTCTACATAGTGATATGGCACCTCTTTACGCATTTTAACTTTGATTAGTGGTTACAGATGGAGAAATGTTATGCTGTGAGGTATAGCTTTGGGTAGTGATGTAGAGAGAAGGCACTGAGTCATGAGGGAAATGTTAAACTTACGTTATCATTTTACATTTTACCTTTACTTTACTCGTATGGTTTTACACTGTCTGAAGCCGAAAACCAAATGGGGACAAAGTTGTTTCAATTCACAGCCACAGTTCTGGCACGAAATCATTGAAAACGAATAATGTATTTATTTCTGTATCTCACAGTTCACCCCTATAGAGACGTTCACATTTAGCAGTTATTTTACATGTTTTGTTATTTATAGCGCAACACAAAAGAAGAAGTAAATAGTGCATGTAAGTGCGTAAACAGCTGGCTTTCCGTCCTCATCATAACCAAATGCTTGCGGAATGCTTGTCTTAAATGCGCAATTGTCTAGCACACGCTTTCCTTTGCTTTCTGAATAATGGAGCATATCTTTAATAAAATACACGACTCAGCACGAGCTACCGCCTACTTATTGTCTTGCTGAAAACGAAAAGAGCCTATCTATCTATCTATCTGTCTGTCTATCTGTCTGTCTATCTGTCTGTCTGTCTGTCTGTCTGTCTATCTATCTGTAGTTGTTATTCTCGTCATCCTTTCTTATCCGCTATAAATGTTGTTTTCGTTAGCATGGAGGGATCATTTATTCGTTGAATCGATTCTAAAGTGGTGCAACCAGCCCTTATCAATGTAATCGCGTCTGTAGCATCTCCGCACCTCGTCATCGTGGACATATTGTTAGTGTTTTTACTACGGACCGCTTCTCCGTTTCATTCATCCCGAGATTTCCACCCCTCTCCTCCAGCATCACCTGCTCATCTCGCTCCCCAGCGCACAGGTCTGTCTGTGCACACGCCGAACAGTTGGGAGCCACTTAGAGCTAAAAGCTTTCGCCACAGATAACATATCTTGTTAAAGTATTTTGAATTGCCTCGCCAAAAATAGCCCGTTGGTCAAAACATTGTGCGTGTGTGTGTGTGTGTTCATATATATATTTCCAGTTAAAGTGAATAAGAATTTGGATAGGCGTGGTCAGATTTTGTTCAGACTGGGTTAGATGGAGCCAGCGATAAGATTGCCTGATAAGGAAATGGCTGAGAGGGTGTTGTTATTCTCGTCATCCTTTCTTATCCGCTATAAATGTTGTTTTCGTTAGCATAGAGGGATCATTTATTCGTTGAATCGATTCTAAAGTGGTGCAACCAGCCCTTATCAATGTAATCGCGTCTGTAGCATCTCCGCACCTCGTCATCGTGGACATATTGTTAGTGTTTTTACTACGGACCGCTTCTCCGTTTCATTCATCCCGAGATTTCCACCCCTCTCCTCCAGCATCACCTGCTCATCTCGCTCCCCAGCGCACAGGTCTGTCTGTGCACACGCCGAACAGTTGGGAGCCACTTAGAGCTAAAAGCTTTCGCCACAGATAACATATCTTGTTAAAGTATTTTGAATTGCCTCGCCAAAAATAGCCCGTTGGTCAAAACATTGTGCGTGTGTGTGTGTGTGTTCATATATATATTTCCAGTTAAAGTGAATAAGAATTTGGATAGGCGTGGTCAGATTTTGTTCAGACTGGGTTAGATGGAGCCAGCGATAAGATTGCCTGATAAGGAAATGGCTGAGAGGGTGTCACGCGTATTGTGGAGAAAGCTGGAGAAAAGCTGTGCAAGACTGAGGCGAAATTAGGACAGTCAGCGTTTTAAAGGAGCCATTCGCTGACGATTTTCTGACTTTTATGCCGACTAAGTTTAGGAATTCGTCTCAGTTTCTGAGAGGGATGAGCGGAGGATATTGGCTACGGTCGGTTTTTTTTTTCCTTTGTATCCAAGAATCTGATTAAAGGGTGAAGCGATTGAATGACAGACAGATATGAAAGCCCACGGGCGCCTCAGCACTGCGTTAATCAAGAGTCTATCAGGCGGGAGACATTCAGTGTGTCATTTAGCTGCTTTTAAATGATCCTTATGACTGTTTCTCTTTGTCCGGCAGCGTTAGCTTCTTTCAGCACTGCTAAATCGGTAATTTCTCTATCAAACATTTTCCCTTATCATAATCGTACGAAACATGTTGTCGAGAAAATCTGTTGTTACAAAAACAATGTCTCGAACGTCTGACTTTAAAGTGACATAAATCAAGTGGGACAGCAGCATATGTTTTTTGGACTATAGTCCGAAAATAATAGCAACTCGATTGTTTTGTCATTGTAATCTTCGTAATGCTCTTGTAGTTTTCTGGCAAATATTATAAACGTTATTGTTGACATGCAACAAAACGGTCACGAGCGCCGTTTTTATGAGCAAATATTTCATGCATAATTTCAGCTGTTTTTCAACGAAATAATGCTTGTTTTTGCTTACAAATAATCCAGTGGTGACTGCCTAAATACTTCTGCATCAATATATGAAATATGTTTTTTAGCTTTGTTTAGAGTGAAATGTTACTATTAAACGATTATTTGTGTGTGATTTTATTACACCTCTGACAGTCATGTTTTCATTTATTGAATGCACATTTTTCATTTATAAACATAAACGTATTTATAATGTAATTTTAGTTCATAAGCCAGAGAAGGATAGAGATGGGTTGGTGGTGTGGGTGTGGGCATGCGGGGGGAGGGGGCTGGAGGCGGATGCGGGGAGGGTGGGGGGTGCTGGGGGATGGCACGACACACTTTGTATGTACGGAAGATTTTTTATAGAACTTTCTGCAATGTACGTCATCGGATCAGTCCATAAGTGGGGTTGTGTTATCTAGCTGAGAATCTCCCTCTCCGCCCCCCCTCCCCTCCGCTCTCCGATCGCTGCAGAGTTAAGGGTGGGCGTCAATAACAAATCTGAGCCTGGTGGGTTTCATTTCAGACACCCCATAATGCTATCGTGGCATTATATTTTTACAGTTTAATCCGCGTTTTCTTCATCCTCGTTTGACTGACCGCCGCGGATGATAAGGGGATATTTATTTATGAACTAAATATGAAAGTTGTTTTGTTTACGGAGAGCGGCTTTCTTAATTAACTTTCATAGAGACGTGCCGACTTATTGCGCCCTGCTTCACTCGCGGGAGGAATGTATTATAGGCCTACTGAATATGCAGAATTCCTTTGGGAAATAAAAGCATGTGCTCGTAACAAGTGCGAAAAAAAAGGTCCGTATTTTTTTTTTTCATTTACCCCCACTTAAAAGATTATATTTTGCGAACAATAGTCTCTCCGTTTTGCGAACAACAATAGTAATCGGCTAACTATAACAATGCCAATAATCATCATCGCATTAAGATGAATCACAATTTTAATAAATTGTGTAATTTGGTGGGCTAATTTACTGGTGCCAAAATCATTTGAATCATACTTCCGACGTTTAATTATTCTGTGTTTATGAGGCTATTTGGACAAGTCTAAAGATCTTTAGTCAGTTAGCACCTCCGATCGCGGGATATTCTGCGCAAGAAAACCTCGAGAGGTTTGAGGAATTGGGCGCGCGCTCTAGCGCAAAGCGCTCATTCTGCTTGAGGTCGTGTGATATCTACACTTTATGGTGTAATTCCTCCTTAATCTGCTGGTAAACGACGCTAGATATGTATGTTTTTCTGTAAGAACTTTGCTATTTAGGGTGTTGTGACCCCATTGTATTTATATTTGCTGTTTTACATTTAGGGCGTTTGTGTGTCTGTGAATGTGTGCATGGGATATATGTTGTTGACCTCCAGCATATATCTGCATCCTAATTCGAACAGTTTGATGGGGTCTGTATGATGAGATTTGCTACTTGTTTGCCACCCACCTGTGGGCTTTACTCAATGATATAAAATAGAGTGGCTTTTGCCTCTCTGTATGTGAATAGCTACAGAGCAGCATTAGAGCTGGTGCCTGGCAACTAAGGCTCCGCCAAGGAACCCTCTAACTATTCACCAACGTCAATGCTTGGGTATGTATATGCAGGACTTCTCTAACATGTTTGCAATGTGCCTCTGTGGATGTTGGTTATGGCATCCGGACTGTGTTTGTGTTTGAGCATGACTTTGATAGACTTGCTGCTATTTCTAAGGGCTCAAGGTTGTTGAACTATGCAAACTTTTTAACCCCCACATTTAAATGTTTAACATTTCTTAGAAGTCATTTAGACTGCAGTTTCTCTCCGACTGCTTTGTAGAACAGTGATTTCCATTCTTTGTGAACACTTTTGAGTTCTTAATTTCTCATTTTCATTTGTAACAATGTATAAGAAAATCAGTGCAAATTTGAGCTTACAACCGACAATCAGATCATTTTTAGTGCTATTTCAAATCTGAAGTGGAATGTTTCTTTTTCTTTATAGTGTTTATTTTCACATGCATTCGTTTTTTATAAGTCCACAGTATATTAATATATCCATATTTGAAATTAATATACAAAAAATGCATTATAACCACAAAAGACATGTTACAATAATGCATGACAAGAACTGTCTACCTAATTATGTAAATATACTCACCCTTGACACATAAGGGTTTGTTGGGCAAGCAAAAGGCTAGATTACCAGAGGATGTGTGTACAAAGGGATAAAGTGCAGCAGAGGGCTTATACCCCACGGATACATTACCAGTGTAGCTGGTGTATGCTGCAAGGGATAGATTACAGTTACGTGGATTGTATAGCTCATTGTGTCTATGTGCTAAAGTGGATATCTAAGTGTGTAGTCCTATAATATAGCTGCTATAAGTCAAGACTTTGAGATTTTTATCTTACACGGCTGGCCACTGATGGCCACATTGGCCCTTTAGTGATAACAGGGACCTGTTACATCTTGCTATTGGAGAGATGAGCACTGCACAATTCTTCAGTGTACAGAGTGCGTCTCAGATGAGAGACGGTGATGTGAGTCACACAAAGCACTGCCCAGACTCCCTTCCCTAAAGACAGTGAACCAAAGAAACAGAGACAGGCACCCAGGAATGGGCAAACTTAAGTTCCACAAAGTGACTCCTTAATTTCAATGCAATGACAAAATGGAAAGACGGGACCCACTTGAGTGAGTGTACATAGTCAAATGTACACTCCACATTACAGACTAAACAACACTAAATCATCGACGTTAACTGAGTTTTTTTAAGTAAACGCTGCATGATTGAAATGTTTTATCGTTCATATTTGTGACCCTGGACCACAAAACCTTAAGTCTTAAGTGTCAATTTTTCAAAAATTTTTACTTAATATCCTAATGTTTTTTTGGCATAAAAGAAAAATCTATAATTTTGACCCATACAGTGTATTTTTGGCTATTGCTACAAATATACCCCAGCGACTTAAGACTGGTTTTGTGGTCCAGAGTCACATTTTTGTTGACAGCTGGCTTGTGTGGGAAAACGCTTAAAAATAAAGATACAAAAAGGGGGTTTTGCAGCAGTGCCAAGAACCGTTTGGGTCCCCCAAAGAACCGTTCATAATAGTTATCGGAAGGAACGAATGTTCTTCTTGGTGGGAAGAACATTTTATATAATCTAAATAACCCTTTTCCACTATAAAGAACATTTTTGTGAAATGGAAAGGTTCCATGGATGTTAAAAGTTATTCCCGGAACCATGGATACCAATAAAGAACTTTTATTTTCTAGCACTGGCCCAAAGCTCTTTTTTTTCTCTCTCTCAGTGACTCAAGAAGCCATCAACCTTTTTTACAGCTAGTTTTGACACCCTGAAAGTTTTGTTATCTTGCCCTGGAGTAGCGGAAACTATTTCACCATTTCAGGTTTGTAAAGGACACAGATCTCCTCCAACATGTTCAGAGAGATGTTCAGTCATTAAGTGTCGTATTGTTGCCATTGTGTGGAAGACCTGTTCTGTCAGCTCCAGGATGGAATGTGCTACGATGGGTCAAGACAGAACACAAGACAACAGATGGCGAGTTTTTGAGAAAGCTGAGGTGACGTCATTAGCGACCCGACCTATTGGATAGAGACACGGCCATCGCTTCTGACGCCGCTCCGACTCTCTCAACATTCAACACTTTGAGCACGCCAATCCTGATGGTCAAGTTTCAGCAAATGTTTCAGCTCTAATGTCCATACTGTATGTTTTGTCATCATTTTAATGGACCCTAAAGTTTCCACAAAGTTGCAGCAAATGAAAGTCAAGGTCTTCCCACAGTTCATCTCTTGCTGTATTCTCATTAGTCCATATGTCCACTTTGTGGTTATCTTAGTTCTGTCTGTGGTGCTGGTGTCAACTTTGTGCTGTATGTGCAGTTCTGAATGAGATCCATGTTGTTTTTGTGCTCCTAATGAGAAGAAGAGTGATTTATTTATGGATTACCTAGCTGTAACAGCCCTAATGTGCAGTGTGAGAGTGTACATGAGTGTGCGTGTGTGTGTGTCTATTTTACCTTTCTTGGAGTCATGTCGCTCAGTAGTTGCTGATGCAACTCTTTGTCATCCAGGGTTTGCCCTCTCCTCCTGTGAACCTATGGGATGAATTATATTAATCTTGGCTTGTCCCTATAGGAGAGAGGAAGGGGCTGTAAGCATGACTATGTCAAAACAAAAACAAGTGAAGGTGAAAGTATATTTGTAAAAGTATGTGAGTTAAGTAGTGCAAAAATATAGAGGATGAGAAGGAGAGAATGAAACAAAGATGGAGATGGAAAGAAATAGAGGGTGTGTGTGTGTGTGTGTGTGTGTGTGTGTGAGGAGGCATGTGTTAGCACCCACTCCCATGCTGGGAACAGCTAGGTTTGAAACTGATCCACCTCATTACCTTATACAGAGAATAATCATCATCACTATACACCAAAGTCATCAATATAAATCTTGTATTGGACGAGATCCAAAAGCACTTGGAGCTTTAGAGTCTTGGTGAAAGTATGGGGCTAATGATGTGGTGTATAGCATGGGGTGAAAGAACAAGGAATACTTCTCCTAAACTCCTCCTGGAAGGTCATGTTAAATACGACATAGAAACATTTTTAAATGTAAAGTCGGCAACACCAAAGCTCCAAAAGTATCAAAACATTTATTTTTTTTTAAAACTGTCGCAAATACATTTTTTAAAAATACATTTTTTGATACTTTTGGAGCTTTGGTGTTGCCGACTTTACATTTAAAAAATGTTCCACTTGTTTCTTAGTCGAGCACCCAGTTGAGATCGATGTGCGTGCTTTTGCCTGCTCTTCACAAATACGACATAGAATAAAAATTTTGCCGAAGAGCAAAATTGTATCACTGCCTCTATTAGTTTAAACATCTTTGACCATTTACCTTACAAATATCAAACAAACCACTCCCATTATTGTAGGAATAGATCTGACACTGAAAGAACAATGAATAGTATTAAAAGCAATGAACTAACATCTGGCACATAAGCTCCTTTGGCAGACAGAGGGTCTCAAGCTGACAATAGTTTAAAATATCAAATACAGAGAGGGCCAGGGAATAATAGATCCTTGATGTGGTGGGGGCAAGGAGTGAACTCTTTACTTTGAAGATACCTTTGTGGAGTCACAGTTGCAAATATCTATTTCAGCAGATGATCTATTGTCTTGCCACAAAAAGGTGTTTCATTAACCTAAAGGCTGTCCATTAGGAAGCTGTTGAAGCCTTTGGTGGCTGCAAAGCCGAATAATTTAAAGTGGAATGAACTATGGAGATTTAGATGGCAAATGCAATAACTTAAAACCATAAATTATCTTTGAACTGAGAACTGCAAATGTAATAACTTAAAACCATAAATTATTATTTTACCGGTTATACAAAAGAAGCTTTGTGCGTGAAACTAAACAAGTTTCAGGTGTAGGCTATATAATTTCCTATGTCTAAATAGGAATAGTCAGCGAAAATGAAACTTGGAAAAAAAACTGAATGCGCATTAGCTTATGTGATTCCCTTTGGTAAACAAGGGACTCATATTTTATATATATAGGCTACCTTCATTATTAAGGAAAAACGATCAAAAGCCCACACTGACTCAGTGGTAATCAACTGAAAGAGCACTTAAGATACGATGACTTAAAAAACCCGTCATTCAGGACTCAATATATCCAGGAATTAAAAAGGTTTCTCTCATATGTTGACCTTTCGGCTCACGGCAAACGCCATAATAACATACTTTCCGGTTACTCGTTAGGCATAAGCGTCTCACTCGTCTGGCGCTCGGTCTCGCTCGCGCTGGAGTCACATGTTTCAACGTCACGGCAGTAGCTAGTTAGTTACTGTAGTCGCGAGGAATGAAGCCGTCATTTCAAGCTGGAGAGCTCTCTCAATGCGCACTACACCGCGAGCGCTCACCATGCCATCCAACTGCTTCAACCCAACTCCAAAGGATCCGCTCAGTCATGGGAGTCCATTACCTCAACCATGCAATTTCCACCATCAATAATTTAATCTATTTGCTCAAAAGCTGAAGAGACAACTTGCAGCTGCTGCTTGGCGAATATCGCAAAATAGTTACGCGGAGGGCTTATCCAAATCATCCCAGATGACACTGTCCTGCTGAATGGTCTCCTTTACGACTGGACAGAAAAGGTTGGTTTTTGCTCGGAATAGAGTGATTAGGCTGCTGCAGGGTTTGTATTGGCTGTGGCTGAAATGAGAAGGGGAGTTAAGAAAGTAATCAAGTGTTGGATCATGCAGCGGCAACATGAAACGCTATCCTCGCGTTCATTAATAAGATACGGCGTTATTATGTTGATTGAATTTCTGATAGGGCTCAGTAGATGCAAAAAGTTGTTATGGGTTATTATCCAGCGCTCTTAGCTCTTTGTCCTTGCCGCTTTTATGTGTTCAGCTGTTTAATGTTTAGTTTGATGATATTTGCGGCAATCGGGCATAAAGGACGTGGATATTTTATTAATGTGTACATTTTTACTTATTAATGGCGTAAAAGTATTACCAAACGGCATATAACAACATATTTACTCTCAAGGATGGACTGTTTATCCAGTTTAAGCGAAAACTATGTGTACGGACGTTCAGAGAATAAACGCGTTTCGTGAATTCAGTTAGACTTGCAGAACATGAAACTTGAGATCATCGTTTAGGTTTACCGTGAAGAGTCTAGCCTTCCCCTGGAACAGATAAACTCCCAGGGCGAAGATACATTATAGTTCTGGGCCGCTTTTGGGTGCCAACTGGCCAAAACTGCTTAAACTAATTCATGCTGCTAATTGACTTTGTTGTAATGCTGTTTAGCATTTATATAGTGACCAGCATGTCACGATATCTATAATATATTAAAGATATGCACACAAATTTGTTTTAGATGAAAAGCATATAGATGATGTAGGCTGCAGCAAAGAAATCAGGCCTATTCATTCTTATTAATCTGCGTTCTCTCTTGTTTATGTGTCAGAAAGAAAAATATGTTTCTAATGGTCTATTTCTGCTTGCCTTCACTTCAAAATGCGCTTTATGTAGACGAATGCGCCATCTAGTGCAAAAGTGTTGTAAAGCCTGTTAACGAGTAAAGGATGGATTGTGTGGATGCTGCTGTTTTAAAACAATCGTCTGTCTCAGACACCACTTTTCTAGTTTAGAAAATCTAACATGATGTTAAGTTTACACTAGCTGTAATGGCATAGGCCTATTGCCGCACAATCGCGTCTTGAGAAGTTTTTTGATAGCTGGTACCCGCAGGACGTTTCAAATTCCTTAGAAAGTTCCTGGGAAAAAACTCAATCTCTACTAACATATAGAGTGGCAAATCTTAGAAGATATTTCACTCGCGGGTCCAGTTTGCCAATGCGTTGCCCTTTCTCCTCTTACGAGAACAGACGAAACTTAGCTATACATAAATTATTACAGCACTTATTTGTCTTTGTCTTCAGTATTGTATAAAGCGCTATACAAATAAAGGTGACTTGACTTGACTTCTGCCTTTCAGCAATAGAGACATGGGCTATTTACATTCCCAAACAAGTGAGCGACTTTTACAATGACTTTCAGTGGGGTCGTCTGTTTTGTAGGAATGTTTAAAGCATTCTGTTTATGATTATTGTACATAATTGTAGCCTACCCTTACCAAAAAGTAGTATACTTCAAGTTTATTTTAGTAAGTATACTTAAGTAAAGTTCAAGTATATTTTTAAGTATACTTTACGTAGTAAGTATACAAATATCAGTGTACTAGTAGTATACTTGTAAGTGTACTATTTCAATACTCCTTGGGACTAAATTGGCCCACTTTCTAGTATATAAAAGTATACTTTTAAGTATAACAGTAGTAAACTTTGAGTACACAACTAGTTTACATTAAAATGTTTAGTTTGTACTGCAACTATACTAAAAGTGAACTTATAGGTATACTGAAAGTTTACTAATTAAATACTTGTAGTAGCATTTTTAGTACACTTTGAAGTATAGTCTCAGTAAACTACTAGTTTAGTAGTTTTATACTGCAAGTATACTCGTAAGTTTTCTTTAAGTGAACTTTACATCATACTTTAAGTATACTACTATGGCCCTATTTAGCTATTAATTTGTATATATTTTGTTACATGAATATCTGAACATACAAACATCAAAAGAACAGGGTATCTGCTTGTAAACAAAAACATTTTATTCTAGCTTCATGCATTCTTTTTTTAAACACTTGAATGTGGATAAGTTTCATAAATAAAAAATAAAGAAATAAACTAACATTTTGAACAAAAAAGCTGAAAAAAGACTATGAATTGGATTCAGAATGATAATCAAAAAGTAGATAGAGTCGATCAACGATTCCATAATGTTACATAGTTTTGATACTGTTTTATGTCTGATGTTCGTGTTAGATTACATGTGGAAGCATCTGTTGTTTCGGTTTCTTCTTCACTTGTGTTTTTTGGAAATTCTGATCAGAAGATGTGTACTACAGTATTACAATGAAAACATGGATTCTAGGAACACAAGTATAACTCAAATATATTTAGACCTTTTCTAAGTATAAGTCAAGTATACTTAAATGTCATTTTAAGTATATTTCTAAGAAGTACATAAAGCCCATTTCTGAGAAGTACATAAAAAGTAGACTAAAAGTATACTTTCCTATTTTTAGTTTAAAAGAAGTATACTAATAGCACACTTGAATAAACTTCTTTTTCGTAAGGGTAAGGATACTTCTCTGGGTGTAATCTGTCGAGTTTCGTCTTACGCAACTTGCCACTAGTTCGCCAAGCGTCAATTATCTAAGACTTTTTAAACAAAGCATTTATTATGATATACTGTGATTATGTTAATCTGTAATGAAGTGACCGCCCGGTACTGATCATACTGCGCGTGCGCAGTTTACTATTGTTATGGTTGCCTCCGACATCTGTTCCGTTCGTTATTTGACAACAGGTGAAAATACGGCCTCCGACTAACTTAAAATCTAACTTTTATCATTGGTTTTGCTTGTAAAAAAAAAAAATGTTGAAACATATTGAAACATCTCTCTCCTTTTAGTGTTTTATACATATTTTGTTTAGTTTTCAGCAGTATACTGATACAAATTTCTGTAATGTTGAGAGTTTGCATCAATTTACCTTTCTCAAAATGCAGTTTCGTTAAAGATCATGACGATTTTTGTGTTAACTAGAGCTATCCTTTCAGCAAATCAAGCATATTTGGGTGTTCATCACTCTGGTTGCTTTTGTACATTGCACCTTTAACATTATTTATACAGTTTGAGTTAGACAAGTTAGAGGTCTTGAACTCCTTGAACAAGCATCAACTCAACCTCTTGAAAAACCTTGCATTTGAGAACACAGATTTCACCATAGATGAACAAAGAGTGTTCTTTTGCAGTTGTCCTTTGTTGTGTTACCACTAATGCCAGATTGTAACTATTATGGATTCTACATTTTAATGTGTCCTCAAAGTCAGAATAATAATTAACAGCTGAGACACCTGTGTGAGCTTAGGTGATGCACACTACAGTGTTCTTGTCATTGACACAAGTATACCAAAGCAATCTAAAATCTTTTCTCATGCTACAAACATTTTCCCCAACCTTTTTGTTCTTTTTTTCAGATATTTAATCATGCATTGTTAAATATCTTTGTCCTTAAGGAGTGAATGCCTTTTTCATTTTCCTTTAGAGTGCTAAAACTAACAGACAAGTATCTCTTACCACAATTCTGTTAAGTTGGAAGAACCTTATGCATCTGTCAAGAGTGGTTTTGTTTCTTAATCCCTCCATGGCATGAAGATTTAAGATAATACAGTTGTGGGGGGGATCAAGATCATGCAGACCAACCTATCCTGTCGTGCCTGCCCCTTTCCAAACAATTGAGCAGGTGCATGTGGTCTTTTTGACAAAACCATAGAGCTGCCACTCATGCCCAATTAAAGTACAATCATGTTTTACAGTGAAAGGCGTTTGAACGTGCTCCTACCAAGCCCTGACCATATGGATCAAATACAGCTGTGTGGATGAAGTATTACATCAAGCCTTCAGCACCTTACTTTGTAGATAGAAAGCTTGAAAGATCACTGAAGTCTGAATGGTTTCTCATGTGAGAGGTTTGATTGATGGAAACCTTGTTTGTTGGTTATTCAATGCCTTTTAATGAATCTGGCTTCAAAGGTCTAACAAATGGGGCACAAAAAGCATGAATTAGCAGCTTTGTTTACATGACAGTTGAACGGATTATTACGGCATCAACCATGAAAGTCCTCTTCTTTATTTTAGACATTTAGACACACCTGGAACCATGAAGAGATTATTTTTTTGCTGCGGCTATAACCGCATTACCACTCACTTTCTTTGACCCATAAAAACACCTGTACTGCCTTGTGTACACAAACACAACTCATGTTTGCACATCATACCGTATGATGACAGGATATTGATATCGCATTATCATGCGCAGCTCAAACACACGCATATTAAAAGCAGAACAAACATGTCCGTCAAGGTAATCTTGTCTTCCCTCGCTACTTTGAATGAGACAGAAGGTCTCAGTAATTGCCAACTCAGTCCCAGAGCAATAAAGTGATTCATCGTCTAGATTACATTTTAACAGGAAGTTGATTGAGAGCATAATCCATATTGATTCTCTTGATGGAAACAGGAAATAGCAGAGTTAGAAATAAAATAGTTTGTTGTTCCTGGTGAGAAGGGACCCCAGAGGAAAATGGAAAGCAATTGCGAGCTGATGGGTGGCACTGCCCCCTAGCACCACTCCTTCTAGCCCCACCGCCCTTTTCCTCTCATCTCCCTTTGAGACCAGAGAGACGTCATTAGGGTTGTTGTGCTCTTGGCCTCCACCCCCTGCCACACAACTACACACCGGTGCTCTAGTTTAATTAGGAGGGAAAGATACAATTTAGCCAGCGCTGTGCACCAAAGTTCAGTAGTCAACAATAACTGACCTTTGCCCTTTTGCATGATAACTCGAGCCGTGTAGCTCCGTAATATATTTAAGGTTATGTATTACCGGTAGAATTTGGATGAGAGATGGCATTGGTACTCCACCTGCTGTCAGGTAGGGCAACAGAAGGGATTTGGGTGTCAGCATGACTGATGCTGGTATTTCATTCAGAAGCCTCTGCAATATATATATAAATCCTTCTCTCATTAGGGAGACGACAGATGTTTGCTAATTGGGATCATCCTGAAACTGGGGCGGTTTCTGAGCTATGCTACTCTGTGTGTGCGTAGACCCATGTTAAGGTTGTCTTGAGAGCAGGAACGCTGACAATAATCCATCCGTCCTCACTGGCGCGACACATCTGGAGGAATGAAATAAGATAGTGTCACTGAATAATCCTCAGGCAGGCACTTTAAATTCCTCTCTATATTCAGCAGAGATAATTGCTGACAATGTAAGAAGCTTTTTCCATTACGGGGAAAGCTGACAGACTGAAGTATCTTTTCATGCCTGCAGAAGCAGCTTGTACACACATTTTGCGCGCTGCCTGATTTGATTCAGATTGATCTGTCCTCCACAGCTGTATCCTCGGCTCTGGGTTTTTCCATGCTTGTTTTTGACCATTTGAGAGGATGCTCCCACCTCATCTCCCTAGCCAAACACACACACACACGCTCACACACACACACACACACACACACACCCCTCGTGGACTGCGACGTCACTGAGCGAGGGGACTTTGAGCTCATTAAGTAAAGGGCTGTGATATTCTGAATCGAGACTATGGGACTCCCAACTGGCCTATTTATAGAAAGCACATCTCCATGGCAGTCATCGCTGCGCTAGCAAATCGCAGCCGTGGCCCCAGACACCAATTAAGAATGAAACAAATGCCTTTTAGACAGGGCGTGTCCCTCCTTCTCTCCTACCGGCCCGTACTGCCTTCTGCTCTGGGAGCGGATCCTCCCTCTGCCTCTTCCTGAGGCTGCGTGGGGCATCAGGAGGACAGCACACAGAGAACTGGCGAAGCCTTGCTGCGGTGCCGGATATTTTTAAATGCACCCCCTCCACCCCCCTTTCCCCACGCCTATCTCTCCCCTTCTCCTTCTCCTTCGAAAAGTGAGAGTAATGTGTATTTTTTGTTGTTGTGTATGCATGTTCCCCTGACTGTTCGTATGCGCTGGGATGCCGTTGGATGCAATGAATTGCAGTGATTCATAGAGGGACTTCAGAGAGGTAAGAGAAAGCTGCAGAGGAAGGGAGAGAGGAGGAATCAAATAGGTTCAGGGTTTCCTGGAATTTTCATTTAGTTGCATTGTTTTTGTAGTCAGGAAAATGTCATTGACTAGAACATGGCAGTTTGTGTGTAGGTATGAATGAGTTAATGAATGACTGGCGTCTTTTTCAATTCTTTCTGCCTTTCTTCTTCTCTATGTGTCTTTCTCTGATCACTCCATTTCAAATCATTCTCTGCATTTTTACTGTCTTTCCTTATCTCTCTATCTCCTTCAGTTTTGAACTCTCTTAGTGGGAAAGATAATCATCACCCTATTGTGTGGGTACCTTCTTCCAAATTAATTCTGCTCAGCTGATTCCAGAGAAGTTTAGATGTTGTTATATATTTGGGAAGTATATAACTCATGTATAACTCAAATATTCTAAACAGAAATTAATAGTTTAAAAAATAAGAACATTTTATGATTTTTGTAGTAACAATTATATATTATTTTAATAATATCAAAATGTAAAGTAAAATTAATCCAATATTGAATTACTCATGAAAAACCTTGATGATAGAAGCTGTTCTGTCATTTTTTGGTAGGCTTTGCATGTCACCTATATCTGTTCCGTCTGATACTCACACAAGCAGTTTACACACCTCTAAGGGAACAGAGGAGGCAAGGGAGTAGGAGAGCAAGAACGAGGAAAGGAAGGGGAAGAGAGAGACGGAGGAGAGTAGGAGCAGTTCTCTCGTGTCCTCTTAATGATACTCCAGGGTTTCTGAATTTAGCCCGCTGCATTTGCTGGTGGGGGGAAGGGGGGCACAAACGTGCAGGTGTGTGTGCAGGGACGGAGAGAAAGTTGGCACGTTTTGTTTGTGTCTTACTTTTTTATCACATTATGGAAATGATTTGTGAATTTCATTGGGTACAATAACGCAAGGCCATTAATAAATGTGTTTAATGTAATGTTTATTGCAGCATGGTGAATGGAAATGGTTGCTTTACATTGTGTTTTCTCTTCTTCCCTCCCCTTTCCTCACTCCCCCCATCCCTCTTGTCTTTCCCCTTTTGCTGTCTCCAGTTCCAACAGGTTAGAAGAGTGATGACCATCCTGTTCGTTACTATGGTTATTTCATACTTCAGTTGCATGAGAGCTGCGCCCATGAGAGAGATCCCGGGCGTGCAGGGGGGTCACCGGGCCGAGGGGTACCTGGGCGCCGCTGCTGCCATCACCTCAGGCAGCCGAGGCCACGGGACTCCACAGAGTGGGGGCGGGCTGCCCTCGCTCACGGACACTTTCGAACAGGTGATTGAGGAGTTGCTTGAGGTGGAAGGAGAAGCGACGCAGCAACTGGACCCCAGGGCCGACCAGGGCCAAGGAGGGGGTGGTCCCGCAGCCATGGCTGACTCAAAGGACGTTGACATGTACGCCTCGCGGGTGATGATCAGCAACCAAGTGCCTTTGGAGCCGCCGTTACTCTTTCTCTTGGAGGAATACAAAAACTACCTGGATGCCGCCAACATGTCAATGCGTGTGCGACGGCACTCGGACCCCGCACGGCGAGGGGAGCTCAGCGTTTGTGACAGTATTAGCCAGTGGGTGACGGCTCTGGACAAAAAGACAGCCATAGACATGTCAGGCCAGACGGTCACCGTCCTGGAGAAGGTCCCCGTGACTAACGGTCAGCTGAAGCAATACTTTTATGAGACCAAATGCAACCCCTTAGGGTACACAAAGGAGGGCTGCCGAGGAATAGACAAGCGGCACTACAACTCGCAATGCCGGACAACCCAGTCTTACGTGCGAGCCCTTACCATGGATAGCAAAAGGAAGATCGGCTGGCGGTTTATACGGATAGACACTTCGTGCGTATGCACATTGACCATTAAGAGGGGCAGATAGTGTACACAATGTATAGATTTTATTGAGAGTTCTAAAAAAGAGAGAGAAAAAAGAAAATATCTATTTGTATATATACATAACAGGGTAAATTATTCCGTCAGATGAAAATTTTATGGACTGCATGTAAAAAAGATGAAGTTTATACAGTAAAAGTGATACTACAGTCTATTTATTGAACATATTCATGATCTTGTAAACAATTAAAAAAGATCTGATCAGTCATTCGCGCCCAGTTCAAATTACTATACCACATTCCTCAAGACATTGTGTTTTTTACGTTGCCAAGATTTTGAGAGATGAGGAGAGGGGGTGAGGAAGAATTACATTCAAGAAAAAAAAACTAAAAAAAAACCTAAAAAACTTGCATGCTGCTTCAATTGTGAATTGAGAAACTGTCCACTTTGGGAAAACAAGGAAACGATTTCCGACCAAAACATTCCGTTTACATTCTCAACCGTAACAGGATTTCCTCCTCTCAGTACTCTGTCTGTTTACTATCCTCAACTTCTCAAGTTAATGTTGGAAATACATACTATGTCAAGGTGCTGTTGTCAAAGCTTTGCTGTTTATTTTTTTATCCACACAAGATGAAAAGATATATATAAAAAATATATAAAATTTATTCATTGACATGTGTTCTGGATTAATATAATTCATTTTGTATGTTGTGAAGTTGTTTGCAATATTAAATTGAAATATTTGAAGAAATAAAATTACTATAGGCAACTGAAAAACAAACCCAATGTCAATAAAGTTTGAGCTCTCCCTTTGCAGGTCTAAATTTGGCACAAGCTTTGGAGAGAACATCTTCTCTCACAACGAACATACATTGGATCCTACATTCAAATTATTTTAAAAGGGATAGAGGTCCATTTAAGTACCTCCCATTCTCTCACCATATATATATAT
>NW_015505375.1:1157905-1207496 GCF_001515645.1 Sinocyclocheilus grahami
GTCTAATGATAATACCATCAAATAATTGCAATTAAGTGAACTAATTACAGTTAAAATGGTCTTTTGCTTGATTAAATACATTTTTGATTGAGTGTGCAGTATGATTTTTTTATATTCCAAGGCTCCTCCTATATGTAGATGAATCCTCTAAATGGTGTTCTTTAATAAATAAATAAAAATTATTAATTAAAAACATAGAAATTAAATATTTTCCTTTTTTATCTGTACATTTGTTACATAGAATAAACGATGAAACCATTATAATCTAAAACCTATCCACAAAACCAGATTAGTATTGCCTGGCACTGCTCTGTTAACTATAGGGACTGTATCTTCTACCGAAACGGATGACACAAAATTAATTTTCATAATAAAATAGTATTTACATGAACATTTGCACTAATATAGTAAAATAAAAATGTATATAAAATGCTTACAGAAATTACACTGTACAGTCGTGCCAAACAGTAGCCTATCCTGTAGTTGTAACAATATTCACAATATATATAGCACGACTTCTAGTACCTTTTGCTTAAATATATTATATAATCCTCATATATAATACACTAAAATGATATTTCCTCGGGCTGCTCATATATATATATATTTCAAGTGTCTGTAGTGATATGTAAAGTGGCTGCACAGAAGTAGCGCAGGAATGGCGCTCTTGATTCGCCCTTTAATCTCTTTGCATTGGCCACAGCGCTTTAGCTCAGCTACAGCTAGCTAACGGCAACAAACACAGCACAGCAGCCGAGGCGTGAGTCTGGAGCTTTCGCCAAACGCAAACTCTGTATCCAGGGCTAAAATGGCCTCTCTAGGAGAACCTGTGCGTCTGGAAAGAGGTAAGCCGCTCACTGAAACACTTTCTGGTGCATGTAACGCTCAGGAGGTTGTGTAAATCACGCTTTTTGCTCTTAACATCCCGCTGTCACTTCATGAGGATGGATTAGTGGACGACAGCGAGTTAACTTAGCTGCCATTCATTGTATCAAATCATTCGTAATATTCAATCAATTCCACGACGTCTAGGAAAACGTATAAAATGTAAAGCGTGAATCTTTTGTCTGTCGTTAAAGCGGCGTGTTTACGTTCAAGAACAACACGAGGCTAACTTAGCTGTCAGAAGCGGTAATCTTTTGTGAGCACTGTTAGCATGGTCACTCGAGGACAGAGTTAATATTAGAGATCAGGGTATTTGATGGTTTCTGCTGGTTTAGTACAGTCTTTTAGTGACATCCTGACCAGCCAGCATCTTATTTGCAGTCCAAGTAACAGTTTATGGGACTTTATATTGTGAAGAATGAGTGTTGGCTAGTAGATTAGCAAAAGCACTGATTTATATGATCAGAGGTCTTTACATCTGTTATTTTGATATTCGTATTGTGTATTTTCTGAATGAAGAAGCTATTACTGTGGCTGAAGCGGAGAACCAAACATGTCTTTCCTTTAGAAGTTATTTAATTTTTTTAGGTTGATTAACAAATGACATTTCTTATTAGTTGTAGAGACGTTTGATACCAGTACATGCAAACCACGGTGGCATAATAATAATACAAATAAAACATGAGGCAAACAATTCTTTTTGTTTGTTTTATGGAGAGAGAATTACATTCTGATATATTTACATAACCATTTAATGTTTTTTTTTATTCCGCATAGATGTTTAATCAAAGACAGCATCTTCATTTTGAATGATGTAAATGATTATCCAAGGCTTTGGTCATGCCCTCATTGTTTTGCGTATGCTCTTTTCCAGACATATCTCGTGCCATTGAGCTGCTGGACAAACTCCAGAGAACAGGGGAAGTGCCTCCCCAGAAGCTGCAGGCGCTGCAGAGGGTTTTGCAGAGTGAGTTCTGCAATGCTGTACGGGAGGTAAGTGTGCCAGCACCACATTCATGCATTCAAATGAAATACAAGTCCTTACGTAATCTTGTAATTCGTGAGTGGAAAAAGTGGGGACTGTTTTGTCTCATTCATCTGTGTCGGAGTAAATCTGGCAAAAATGAAACCGACATTACTTTGAGGTGTGTAATTCAAGTGTTATTGTAAATGAAATATTGAGCATAATTTTAGGCTTTTTGGTTGCCCATGATGATTTTGAAAAACGGCGTATACCGCAGGCACAGTATAACGGAAAATGTTAGTGGTTTTGAAACGGTGAAAATTTCAAAGCGCGGTTTACCTTGATACCGGTAATCGGCCCATGCTTAGTACATTTTATAGATTTCATCATCATATGAAGTGAAAGCAAGAAAAGCTGTTTAATAGCTTTAACTGTGAGGTTTCTCTCTATAACAACGCAGATACTGGATGAAGAGAGGTGTGTAATCTGGATCTGTATAAATGGTGTTAATTGTGTTTGAACTGGTTTTGAGGAGCGTACATCTTTAGAAAGCGTCATGTTTGCTCAGAGTGATGAAAGGCTGTGTGAAAGCCATTATATGGAGATGGTTTTTGCATGTTTTATGCAAATGACTAACCTTGTGCACACGGTTACTCATTTAGAATACTCCAAACTCATTAACATTAGAACACGTTTAAAAGCAAGTTCGTGTCAGTTCGGTTGTTTTTTCTTCCTGTTAGAGCTTCCCCTGTGCATACAAATATGAAACAATCCACACAATTATTACAGTTTTTCCTGAATTGCTAAAACACTAAACCCCAATCTCTGAACCAGATTCTCACTAGCTTAAACCAGTTTGTCGAATAAAGCACTCCTTCTGCTAAACCTTAAACACGTTCAGGCAGTTAGGCTCTATTATTAATCTCATGCACACTTTTTGCAAAACTAAACACATTCTCATTCACTTAAACTGTGATGCATTTGTGCTGCAAAATGCTAAACACAAGCGGCAATGTTAAACACAACTAAAGCACAGTTGTCATCGTTTTAACACAACAATTCAAAATTGTTCACACTTCTTTCTAATGATGTGATCAAACCAACTGTACAAAATATGAGCCAGTTCAGAGTGCACAAGTGGCACAGGTGACTGAATGATGATACGAACAATAGATGGAAACAATCCGAGGAGGAAGAGTACATGTAAGGAGAGGAGGAAGAGGATGATGAGAGAAAGAGTAAGGTTTAGAGAGTGTTATCAAGGCTGGATCTGTCAGACCAGAGGATTTTTTTCTCTTTGTCTAGCAAAAAAGACTACATTACTTGTGATGTGGACAAAGTCCTCAGGCCGGACTCAAGCACAGAGACATCATGCTGAGACAGAATGAACCTCTCATTGACCCTGATGTTACAATTGCACAACTTACAGTATTTGAGTATACTGTAACAAGCTATTAATTTAGAGTTTTATTTGACCTTTTTGGCCTTTGCAGTTGAACTGCAGTATTTTTGCAGTATCCAAGTGCTGAATATATACAAACATTCAGTACTATTCAATATTCAGCACAATACTATTCTTGCAGTACATACAGTTGGCCTATACAATATATTCACCTTACTCAGTTGCAATAACTATACTTTTTTACAGAATTGCAAAATTGTTTACTCCATACAATATACTTTTTTTCTGTAATGTTCTGGATGCTGTGTTCTCCATTTTTCTCTGTAGTGTCTAATGAATGCTCTGTAGTGTTTTCTTTATTGACTCGTGTGTGTGTGATCTGAGAGCACTGTTTGATTTTAAGTGCAAGTGAAATGGTTTTGCAGAGATTGTTTGATTTTGATGGAAGAGTCAGAGGTTTCGTGAATTTAGTTTGAGTATTTGGATTTGTGTTTAAGGTTTTGAGAAAATGAGTGATGGTTTCAAGAAATGTGTTTTAGCAATTCAGAAAAACTGAAATTAATGAGACCCACTGTCTTAAAAATGCGTTGAACATGGTGTATAATGCTGGGGGGAACAAGGTGTGATGAAGGTACCAAAGAACGACATAGACCAAAAGAAAAAAATAGAGCAGACGGAAGTTACTTCATGCTCACAACCCCCCACCTCTCCCCTTTCCACTCAATTCGTTATAACTGAAATCTCCCTCATGCTCATTAGAGTAGTACATGGGTAGTTATTGTTGAGCAAAAGGACTGGATACTGGATATTGATTCTGATGTCCACAAATAGCATCAATCCATTTGTCTGTTTCAGACTGGGTATAAAACTCAGCTGTAGTGTTCTGTTGCACATGTAGTGAATCTAAGACTGTTGGCACTTGTCTGGTCTCCTCCCTGCTGCTTGGTCATCTGCCGCGCTTACTGAAGACTCAGAAGTCTCAGCGCAAGTGATGCTCACAGCAGAAATGCTGTTCTTTGCCTTGCATGAGAGCCTAGAATAAAGCAGGGGTTTCTGAAAGCAAAGATTTGTGGAAAGATTTATTTGCATAGTTAATGAAGATTATCATACTCCTGATATTGTCTGCAAATCTAGGCACTCATCTGAAATGATTAGGTCTATCATAAACTGTATTTTAAATTTTCAGCAACAATCTAAGAGTTTTTTTATATATATATATAAATAATATTGTCTTGTCACTGTTTATTTATTTGTAGGGATGCACTGATTAGGTAATTATTTTCATGTTACAGCCGGTAACTGATAAATGTTAAAAATCTACAGTACAGTATAGAAAATGGATACTCATTTTGAGATATGCTAAATATTAGGTCTATCATAAACTGTATTTTAAATTTTCAGCAACAATCTAAGAGTTTTTTTATATATATATAAATAATATTGTCTTGTCACTGTTTATTTATTTGTAGGGATGCACTGATTAGGTAATTATTTTCATGTTACAGCCGGTAACTGATAAATGTTAAAAATCTACAGTACAGTATAGAAAATGGATACTCATTTTGAGATATGCTAAATATAAAATTTAGCTGTAGTATTAAATTATTACTATTTTTAATGATTAATTTTGAGTGATGGCAAAGGTAATTTAGAATTCAGAAAATTCATCTTTGCCATTACAGGAATAATGCCTTTACTCCAGTCTTCTGGGTCAGAAATCATCACCCTTCAGAATCAAAATGATCCTTTAGAAATCATTCTAATATAAAACTATTTGAATTAGAAATCTGTTGTATAACATTATAAATACAGTGGGTAGGCTATAGAAAAGAATCACCCCCCTTCAAAATAATCACATTTTGTTGCTTTGCAGCCTGAAATAAAGACGGACACTGTTTTTTTTTTATCCAGCTGTATTTACTAGAGGTCGACCGATGTATCGGTTTTGCCGATTAATCGGCAAATTTAGAATTCAGAAAATTCATCTTTGCCATTACAGGAATAATGCCTTTACTCCAGTCTTCTGGGTCAGAAATCATCACCCTTCAGAATCAAAATGATCCTTTAGAAATCATTCTAATATGCTGATTTGGTGCTTAAGAAAAATTTCTTATTATAATCAATGGTGGAAAAAAATTTTTTTGAAATTTTTTTTTTTTTTTTGGATAAATAAAAAGCTTAAAAGAATAGCATTTATTTGAATTAGAAATCTGTTGTATAACATTATAAATACAGTGGGTAGGCTATAGAAAAGAATCACCCCCCTTCAAAATAATCACATTTTGTTGCTTTGCAGCCTGAAATAAAGACGGAGACCATTTTTTTTTTATCCAGCTGTATTTACTAGAGGTCGACCGATGTATCGGTTTTGCCGATTAATCGGCACCGATAGTTGATTGCTGGAACTATCGGTTATCGACAAAACTCCATGCCGACAGTTTTCCGGGTTGCGTCCATTGCTGGAGCGGCTGAGAAGGGTCTGCTGTCATTACACAGTGCGAGAGCGGCCTCTAGTGGTTAAATTAACACTGGCAGCACGTGCTATTTGTTTAGACACGTGATACTGCACGCTGAACAGAGCGGGAAACTTCAGACGCGGATTTAAATGCAGCCGACAGAAAATCCTGCCACGCCACAGAGCGCCATTCACATAGTTTTCCTTTAACTGGCATTATATTGGTCCCGAATCGTTGTTAATGTTCATAATGAATTGTGTATTGTGCATTTTCAGCAAAACGTTTGTCTTTCTGTGGCTCTAATAAAGTCTGTGTGCTTTCATTATAGACAATATCCATATGTATATAATTTTAATGCTATAGCCTTTGTGTATATATTTAAAGATGTGCATCTTTAAGCATGACAGTTGAAATGAAATGGTAACACTTTAAAATAAGAGTCCATTTGTAGCATTAAGATTAATGAAAGCTGTGTAAGTATTGTTCCTTGTTAGAGTGTGTTAATTTCAACATTTACTATTACTATTATTATAATTTGTTTACTACTACTACTAGTATGGTTAAGTACTGTTTTTGTCAATAAAGCACTATTTTAGTTTTTGACTAGTTTTAAAACTATCGGTTAATTAATCGGTATCGGCCAGTGTGGTCCAACCTAGCTATCGGTATCGGCAAAATCCATTATCGGTCGACCTCTAGTATTTACAGTGAAAATGAATCACCCCCTTGTGTCAGTATTTTGTTGAACCACCTTTTGCTTTAATGACAGCCTTTAGTCTGTTGGGATATTTCTCTGTCTCTACTAGCTTTGCACATCTAGACTTTGCAATATTTGCCCAATTTTCTTTGCAGAACTGCTCAAGTTCAGTTAAATTTGATGGTGACTGCAGTCCCTGCTGCAGAGAAACACCCCCATAACAGATATGGGGACTGTTAGGAGACCATGATGGTCAGAGGCCAGTGGGTGAATTTGGCCAGGATGCCGAGGTCACACCTCTACACTAAAGACATCCTGGGATTTTTAATGACCACAGAGAGTCAGAACCTCAGTTTAACGTCTCCTCCAGTCTTGGGCTGCAGGGCAATTATGGCCTTGCCACCCATAGTTGATTGTTTGCTTCAGTTGCACTACCAAGGACTGAAATGCTCCAGGAAAGCTCTTTTCATGCTGAGCTAATCAAAATGACCACAGCTGATCACAGTTGAAAGTCAAATGGATTTGCGTGCCATTGAGAAGGTGATTAGCTACACCTGAGGGGATTATCCTTTTTCCAACTCATTGATTCCGTTTTTTTATTTAATTATTATTATTTTTTTTTTTTTTCTGACATGTCGGTGTTAGGCCTATATCTTACACTTGGATGGTATAAGTTGCACTGAGTAAATACAGCTGAATAAAACAAAAAATAAAGCTTCTTCATTTCATGCTGCAAAGCAACAAAATGTGATTCTTTTAAAGGGGGGTGCTTCTTTTCTATACCCACTGTATCTTTACTTCCACTTGATAAATGTAATGCATCTTTACTAAATAAAAGTATTAATTACAGTGTATATCAGTCAATTTTAGATAATCAATTATATATCTAATATCGACTGATATTAGTAAATGAACAAAAAATCTAATATCAAATTTCTGATGTAATGTGCATTACTAATTATTTACTACTAATAAAAAACATTGTAAATTATAATAGTATTTTAGTTCAGTCGTTTGAATGTTGTTTTTAAAAAAGGGTACTGGTATTTTTTCTCCTCTCTTTGAGTGTGAGACTTGGAAATGCATCATTAGTTTACTATAAACTTCTGGCCCTTTAATAATATCTGTGCCTACTCAGTCTTATTACACCCAGCCTCTGAATGGACTAACTGTCTTTAATTTGCATGTTTTGTGACACCAAGGTACCCATGTTTTCTCTGGAAATGCTTGTTTAGGCAGTTGCATGTGATGGTGCTTGAGTTAAGTGTTGTACCTAGGGGGGTGCTTCTTTTCTATACCCACTGTATCTTTACTTCCACTTGATAAATGTAATGCATCTTTACTAAATAAAAGTATTAATTACAGTGTATATCAGTCAATTTTAGATAATCAATTATACAGAGGATCCCCAAATCCAGGTGTGAAAAACTTGTTGCATCTTTCCCAAAAAGACTCATGGCTGTATTCGATCAAAAGGGTGCTTCTACTAAATACTGAGCAAAGGGTCTGAATACTTAGGACCATGTGATATTTCAGTTTTTCTTTTTTAATAAATCTGCAAAAATGTCAACAATTCTGTGTTTTTCTGTCAATATGGGGTGCTGTGTGTACATTAATGAGGAAAAAAAATGAACTTAAATGATTTTAGCAAATGGCTGCAATATAACAAAGAGTGAAAAATTTAAGGGGGTCTGAATACTTTCCGTACCCACTGTATATCTAATATCGACTGATATTAGTAAATGAACAAAAAATCTAAAATCAAATTTCTGATGTAATGTGCATTACTAATTATTTACTACTAATAAAAAACATTGTAAATTATAATAGTATTTTAGTTCAGTCGTTTGAATGTTGTTTTTAAAAAAGGGTACTGGTATTTTTTCTCCTCTCTTTGAGTGTGAGACTTGGAAATGCATCATTAGTTTACTATAAACTTCTGGCCCTTTAATAATATCTGTGCCTACTCAGTCTTATTACACCCAGCCTCTGAATGGACTAACTGTCTTTAATTTGCATGTTTTGTGACACCAAGGTACCCATGTTTTCTCTGGAAATGCTTGTTTAGGCAGTTGCATGTGATGGTGCTTGAGTTAAGTGTTGTACCTTTTGTGATGAATGCGTAAAATAGTTGATTGGTAACTCAACAGCTTTGTCTCTTAAACATTTACACTTTGAACCTCTGAATGCTTGCTTGATTCTCAGATAAACATGCATGACTCGGAGTTGAATGCTGAGGCAGTGTGGTGGACGTATAATAAATTAATAATGGCCCTAAATGGAAGATGAAATAGTGGTTTAACATGTGCCAAAGCATCAAAACAAGCCATGTAAAGAGATTGATTTGATACCATATCCTCTTAATGGTGTGGCATTCCACTCACTAATTACAGCTGGTTTAAGGCACACTTGCTGTTTTTATGTGGCTGTTCACTGAAGATCTGATACAGACTAATGTGACAGCCTTTCAAGGTTGAATTATGATTCACAAGTAATTTAGTTGTGACTAAACTAAATGGATCTGGGAAACTGCCTCTTGTTTAAATTGTACATCTGTTTTTGTTTACATGGACGTTTAAGACCGTAGAGGTTGTACTTGTACTGTATTTGTGGGTTTGTGTAATTCACACGGTGTTCTGTCATTTTCAGGTGTATGAGCATGTGTATGAGACAGTGGACATAAATAGCAGCCCAGAGGTGAGGGCGAATGCAACAGCGAAGGTAAGTCACTGTATTTCTTTTAATTGAATAGACGGAATTTTTTTCTGTAACTAACAGTATTCTGCTAACTATTTTTAGCATGACAGTTAATCTCATTATCTGATTGGCTTGGTTGTAATGCCTTCTTTAACACCAGACTGATGGCCTAAAAATATATGAGCATCTTATTTGTGGCATGTGGCCATTCATACTTTTTTGGATATATTTTATTATATGAATAAATAAAATGATTTATTCATAAAATGTCATCTTTATATAATGTACATTTACGCTACCGAAAAAAAAAAAAAGGGTTTGCTAAGGTTTTTTTTTTAATGTTTTGGAACCTCACTAAGGCTGCATTTATTTGAACAAAAATACAGAACAAATATTGAACTATTATTGCAATTTAAAATAACAAATTTATACAATAACTAAAAAATATTTTTTTTACATGAATATATTTGAAAATGTATTTTATTTAGCAGCCTTTACACCAGTCTTCAGAAGCGCTGCACAATTAATCATTAAAAGATCACAATCTCGATTCAGACACGCAATCTCATTTCTAATTGACAACGATTCATTACAAATTATTTTGATAAGTTAAGAATCGTGGGAGATTCGTCATATCTATTTGAGACAAAAAATTTTGATTTTCAATTTATCCAGATTCATGCAGCGCCAGACTTCAGTGTCACATGGTCCTCATTCTAATATGATTTGGTGGTCAAGAAACATTTCTTAAAGGTATTGTTCACCCAAAAATGAAAATTCTGTCATTAATTACTCACCCTCATGTTGTTCCAAACCCGTAAGTTCATTTTCGGAACACAGATTAGGATATTTTTGATGGAATCTAACAGCTCTCTGACCCTCTCATAGACAGCAAGGGTACTACCAGGATCAACGTCCAGAAACGTAGCAAGGAGATCGGTAAAATCATCCATGTGACATCTGGGGTTCAACCATATGCGGAGGAGACTAATTGTTGAATAAAGTCGTTTTTTTTTTCTTTTGCACTCAAAGAGTATTCTCGTAGCTTCGTATAATTACGGTTGAACCCCAGATGTCACATGGATTATTTTTCCGATCTCCTTGCTACATTTCTGGACGTTGATCGTGTAATGCCGAGTTCACACTGCATGATTTTCAAACTCGTCGGATCGCCGTTGTTTTCACACTGCGGGACTATCTGGGGTAGCATTCAGTTGCTGCTGTGTTCACATTGCACGATGGATCGGAGACAGGGGGTTTCACATTGCATGACTTCACAATAGGAAGAATCGCCGACAGCTCTGTCTGGTCCGCAAACTACGTTTCACAACAAAACACACGCGAGAAGTGATAAGGAAATAACGCGAGAACCCATGTGCGTCAGACCGGAGTTCTCGCTAGCAAGACTGTAATTATAAAAAAAATATATATATATATAGCCCACAAATTGTCTGTGAGCTGATTTCCAGCTACAAGGAGAAAAAGAAAAACAGATTATGCAGGAGGGAGATGCAGGGAACAGGGATTGGGTGTTCTGCAAAGAGAGTTGGAGGTAAATAATTTTGCAGTAACTGTTATGCTGATGTTGTGGCTGGTCAAGCAAATGTTTGTGCTTGTGATAATTCACACTGCATGATTGTCTCTCGCGTGAACGAGCACCAATTTGCCTCTGATTTCGGGCATTTGTCGGCGATTTCGCAAAACCTGTCGGCGAGTGAAAAATCGGGCTAAAATCGTGCAGTGTGAACTCGGCATAAGGACCCTTGCTGTCTATGGGAGGGTCAGAGAGCTGTCAGATTCCATAAAAAATATCTTAATTTGTGTTCCGAAGATGAACGAAGATCTTACGGGTTTAGAA
This sequence comes from Sinocyclocheilus grahami, assembly GCF_001515645.1. Classification (NCBI taxonomy): domain Eukaryota; kingdom Metazoa; phylum Chordata; class Actinopteri; order Cypriniformes; family Cyprinidae; genus Sinocyclocheilus; species Sinocyclocheilus grahami. The sequence continues at coordinate 1,168,865 of NW_015505375.1, forward strand.
CAACGTGAGGGTGAGTGAATAATGACAGAATTTTCATTTTTGGGTGAACTGTCCCTTTAAGAATGTCATAGATGAAAACTGTTGTTCTGTTTAGTATGTTTAAATTTATTATTATTAATGAGAAGTTTAAAAGAACAGAATTTATTTAAAATATAATTTTTTTTGACCAATTTAATGTGTTCTCGCTAGAAAAATATAAATTTCAATAAACAAAAATTCTACTGACCCCACACTTCTGAACAATAGTATGTACATATTATATATGTTCATATAAAATGTGTGTATAAGCACATTTATTACTACTACAAGATTAATAAATTGTGTTTATGCCACTCATAAGTGTTTGATTTATGACTATCTTCACTCCATTTCCAGGCTACAGTGGCTGCATTTGCAGCCAGCGAGGGTCATTCTCACCCACGTGTGGTAGAGCTCCCTAAAACAGAGGAAGGACTGGGGTTCAACATCATGGGTGGGAAGGAACAAAACTCACCCATCTACATCTCCCGCGTCATTCCTGGAGGCATCGCCGATCGGCACGGTGGCCTGAAGAGAGGAGACCAGCTGCTGTCCGTTAATGGAGTGGTATGTACATAGCTATAGCTTTGTAGACCAACATACTTCACATTAACAGGCACAAATAATTTATAATATTTCATAATACATTTTATTTTGACTTTATTTATTTATTTATGACTGTTTGAAATCGATTTTATAATAGATAAGTAGAATAATTTGTGAGAAGAACGTTTGATTGATGCATATGTAGGCTGAATGAAGTCAAGCTGTAATCGTATTATCTTGGACACTCGTGTGATTTCAGTTGGACTAAAGCATTTACATGACATTAAAAAAAAAAAAAAATGATTGCTGCTTTTTTTTTTTTTTTTTTGCTGAATTTGAACTTTTAAAGTGCATGTAAACTTTTTCTGTCTTTCAGAGTGTAGAAGGAGAGCACCATGAGAAAGCTGTGGAGCTGTTGAAGGCTGCTCAGGGTACAGTGAAGCTGGTGGTACGGTACACCCCTAAGGTCCTAGAAGAGATGGAGTCGCGCTTTGAGAAGTTGAGGTCTGCCAAACGCCGGCAACAGAACAACTTCCCCCAGTAGGGCGTCTCGCCTGAGCCCTCCACCCCTCCCATCTCTCCTTCCCTCTCTCTCACTTTCTCTGTCATTGTCTTTAATTCTTCTGCCATCTGTCTTCCTCGTTCACACTCGCTCACCCCCCCCTTCTCCAGCCAGGGATTAGCCACATGTTTGGCACTCCTTTTTGTGAAAATTTTCTAAATCCTCACCTCCTCAACAGTTTTTTAACAGTCTTTTCACACACTTCTTTCTCATAACATGAACACTACTACACTGGCTCTGGATGTTGTCATGTAGACATCACACACACATGTATTATTGGTGCATAACTAAGAATGTATTGTCATTTGGGATGTTGATTAGTTAGATATGCAAGGGGACCATTGCAATGTTCAACTCCTGAGGTCATCTGAATGAAAATGTCAAAAAAGTGCCTCAAGAGATTTACAAAAAAGCCCCCACTACATCCCATCGTAGGCTGTGTTTTATGGTCCAAACACAAAATGAGTGAACACTACAACCATGTTAAAATGCTAAATTACTGTAAGTTTCATCATCTCAGAATAACACATCATTGAGTGAAGGTTTTATGATGTATTATCATGTGCTTTTCTTATTGTTTGCCCACAGAAAAAGGAAAAGTCCACCAGAAATAAAAATAAATAAATAATAACATCTCACTTTGAGTCTCCAGAGCGATAAATGGCAGAGCGGTGACACAAGCATCCCATCAGTACTGCTGTTTTAAACGCAAAATGTCAGCTGTAAATATACTCCTGTACAAAAAATGCCAGACCGATATCGCTTACTGACCCAAACTGATTGACTCTTCGCATCATGTTTACAGTACAAACTGACATTTTTTTCTTTCATGAATGTGTGGGAAAAATGTACATTAACTGGTATATCAGCTCAATTGAGTTCAATATCAACCTTTATCAACAAGAATATTAAACTATTTGGGTTTGTTTAGACTCTTTTAGAGCCACAAAACATGTTACATACACTCCTGATTGCTCCATTTAAACAGTCAGCTTTTGATTGAAAATATGTGAATGGAGTGTTTATGAATAGTTCAACCAAACATCAGTTCAGAGGAGATGCTTGTGGCACTGTTTGGGTGTTAGATAAATAGAAAATGAATTGGAAAATACAATTTTTTTTTGTAACATATGCCCCTTAAAGCACACAGAAACAATGAAGCAGTTACCTAGCTATTATTCAGGCTTGCCTTCCAGTTATTGTTTGTAGAATTTAAGATTTTAATTTAAATCCTCACAGCAGAAACACTTAAGTTTAAAACCATAAGGAGAATTGTATTGTTTTATGGCTGTTTTATCGTTTGTTGTTTCATAACACTTTCTGAGTGTTAATGTGGCACTTGCCTTTCAGTCAGCTGTGGGTCCATATGTTACACCCAATTCACGCTGATCATTACAAAGATCTGCATCATGTTTCAGAATCAGTTCACTTAAATGGTTATATTAGCATATCATGAGGTAGCAACTGAGCATAATGCTAGCAAAACAGCAATGAATGCATAAAGGAATGTTTAAGAATACCAACCTTATTCACCATTCATTATATGAGACGTCTAAATGAAGCTCAAGAGAAATTGTGTATTAATTGGTGCTGTCATTTTCATTTTCTTTCATTTATTTTGTCCTATTTTTTTTTTTGAAAAGTCAGTAATTAATTCACGCATATCAATGTCTACAGGGAAAGAGATGCAGATCTCGAGCTGAGATTTGATCAGGTCTTCTCCAGATACTTTAGTGGCTAAAAATGCAGTCCCGTTACATTCATTACTGTTTTAGAAAAGAAAAAAAAGGAATTTCATTCACTTTAACCAAACTAGCACGCATTTAGCTAAACTCCAGAGGGCGCTGCAGGACAACAGTGTTACAATAGTTTGCTGGTCTCAGTCTGCACAATTTAATTACGTAAAATGATCAAAACTGCGAATACTTGCAATTTAATAGTTTTGAAAATTATAAATAATTACAATCTCATATAAACCCTCAGTAACAGGAAACATAGGTTAAAAGAAGCAAGCAACACAGAGTCGCAACATTCGCATCCATCAGTCTTGTGTCGTAATGTAGTGGCACACGCTCACAGACCAATGAACACTCGAGGGATCTGTCAGCCCAATTCAGTTTCTTGTCAGCGTTGTCATCGACTGTGTTCCGTCTGTCTCGGGTTGCATCTTTAAGACGGAGCACGCACGTCACCGACACCAAAAGCCTTACTGATTAATAACATGTAATATAAAAACAATCCCTCTAGAGAGTTTGAACTGTGTTCATGAAGAAATATCGGCCCGCTGACCGTATTAATGAATGGATCTGTCATTCAAACGCATCTCCTCAGGCTGTTTACCAGCCGCGTCCATCGAGTCAGAAGCTCAATTGAAAAATATTATAAAGGCTGGATTCGTTTTTTAAATTATGGATTAAAAACTTTAAAAAGTGTTAAATGAAATTATAATAATAAAAAAGTTTTATTTCCACATTCACACACATACGGTTTGTAATATTTTGGCCAATACGTAAAACCAGTTTATGTGTAAACAATGAAAGCAATACGGGTGTAACGTTACACAAGGACAGAGGCGCAGCTGCTAAACTTCAACATGGAGCAGCCCATCCACGGTCATTCTGGCACCTCGGCCATGATGGCATGTCTGGGCCTCATTGCAAACATTTCATTCTCTCAAACCCGCCACCAAATTGCCGTTGGAGAAAATTCCAGAACAAAGCCATGCGGGCCAGTCATGCTTTCTGCTCTCACTGAGTTGACGCTTCCAGATGGACTTTGTTACATTAATACCAGCAGCCTGTTGATGCTGGGACATACTTTGAACCGCGTGAGAGCCTAAAGCAGGGGTGCCCAAACTCGGTCCTGGAGGGCCGGTGTCCTGCAGAGTTTAGCTCCAACTTGCCTCAACACACCTGCCTGGAAGTTTCTAGTATGCCTAGTAAGAGCTTCATTAGCTGGTTCAGGTGTGTCTAATTGGGGTTGGAGCTAAACTCTCCAGCACCGAGTTTTGGCACCCCTGGCCTAAAGAATGCATTTATAGCCGTGCCATTGCTGGTGTAGACAGGAGAGTGCGAGACACCTGTCTGCCGCTCTCAGTGTGACTGTGACTGGGGTTTCTCAGCTAATTAATAGCGTGTGTTCGAGTGACGCATTTTGACGTGTCGTAGTTCAAAGAAATCTCTAGAAATTAGGAGAGGATTGTAACCAAACAATGGGATTATTATTTGTGTGTTGGGGAACCGAGTTTTGGCACCCCTGGCCTAAAGAATGCATTTATAGCCGTGCCATTGCTGGTGTAGACAGGAGAGTGCGAGACACCTGTCTGCCGCTCTCGGTGTGACTGTGACTGGGGTTTCTCAGCTAATTAATAGCGTGTGTTCGAGTGACGCATTTTGACGTGTCGTAGTTCAAAGAAATCTCTAGAAATTAGGAGAGGATTGTAACCAAACAATGGGATTATTATTTGTGTGTTGGGGAAAAGCCTATAACTCGCTAAAATGTGAGTGCAAAAGAGGAATACGTAATACAGTATTTAAATGAAAACCAGACAACATAAGCATCAACAAAAGTTTTAGCTTTATTTAGCATGTTTTGCATAACATCACATGTGGAAGGAAAATACTGAAATCACTAGACCCTACAGCATGGATCTTAAATACAATAACATGAAATGAAACAAAATGAACAAGCAATAAAGAAAAGCGAATCACACCTAAGCAACGGACCATGGGATGTGAGTGAGAAATGGGGAGCACAAGCAAATGAAGAAAACCACTGACATATTTCTTTGCTCTGTCATTTGATCACGGACATGTCATAGGATCAGTTTCAGGACAGAAGACAGAAAGAGGACAGTGTCACAGTTTCTCTAAACCCATTACGTCTCTCATTTCTTGCTGTCTTCTTTTGTGACTTGAGCTGCAATGAAGTGAAAGAACCATTATTAGATTACATCCTGCATTTGGGGGGGGGAGTAATTCTACAGTGGAGTTATCTACCACTGTAGAATTATCTAAAGTTACCTTCGGTGCTGGTGAAAATAATTCATTATACAGCTTTTTACATTTTGTTAATTTTGGTCATATACAACCGTAATGGATATTGTGTTATGATGTTTTATGTTAATTTGAAATTAATTATTCTTTAAAAATGTTTAGATGGAAGTGTATAATCTCAAATGTCCAAAATGTTATACAGGATTACAAACATGAGTTAGTGCACCTGTTGAAATAGTTTAGATATGCACTGCCTTTCAAAAGTTTGGGGTCAATTTTTAAAAAAGAAATGAATACTTTTACAGTTATTATTAAACAATGATGCATTGCATTTATCAAAAGTGACAGTAGAGAATTAAAAACAAAAATCTTTAAAGACTCGGAGAGAAAAAATTGTAAAAAAAAAAAAAATTAAACAGTTCAAGTGTTTTCAACACTGATAATAAGAAATATTTCTTCAAATCAGCATAAGAATGATTTCTTAAGGATCATGTGCTACTGAATCAGCTTTGCCATCACAAGAATAAATTACATTTTAAAATCTATCAAAATAGAAATCAGTTATTGTAAATTGTAATAACATTTCACAATATTACTTTTTTTTACTGTATTTTTTCATCAAATAAATTCAGCCTTGGTGAGCATAAAAGACGTCTTTCAAAATTATGAAAAACCTTACGGACCCTAAACTTTTGAATGGTAGAGTGCTTTAAATGTATGTGCAAAACTAATATGAGTTCTGTCAGTGTCTGGTGGCTCAGAGACCACTGGTGCATCTCATTTTGTTAACTCTGCATCCTTGTGCACTGAAAAAAAATGTTTCATTCATCCAATTAAAAAAATGTAGGGTAATGATTCACATCTATTTTTTTTTTAAATAAATAACTTGCCCTAATTTTTTTAATTGGATGAATGAAACATTTTTTTTCAGTGTGTCCTTTTCTCAGGTCCGTTGCAGGAATCTAAGCTCACAAGACACAAGAGAAAGATTGTAGGAGGAGAATGAATGTGTGCATCAGGTGTTTCGGCAAACTTTTTCATAGGATGTGCACCTGTGCATCCTTTCTCCTCTGAAAATTTCCCCTCTCCTCACAGTGCTTTTAGAGAATTGATTTGTCCTTCATGATGGCAGCATTTGATCAATTTCTGTATTGAGAAACACCCAGACATGCTGGACTTGAGAGGGTGGAGTGCTTTGTTAGAGAAAGTGCAGGCAGTGTGGGTGTGCTGGCAACACATGGGGCACTGTCATGCTTACCTTAGACATATTTCACACAGAGCAAACCTGAGCTTACTGTTTACTCACGATCTGAGAGACTGAGGGCGGTAGGGAATGTGAAGGGAAACAGGAGTTAAGGAGGAAGTATTAAAGTGTGACACACAACAGAAATCTTGGATCACTGGAAAGAGATCCATTTTGGAACAGACGCACTTCTATGTCCAATCCAACCCAACAGCTATTAACCAAAATGAAATTTCGATTTATGCCAAGACATGTTATCCGTGTTTCTTTATTTAGTTTGAAGTAAAATTATAGCGGAGTCATAAAATAAAATGTTAATACAGACAGAAGTATGGATGGACTTTTATCCGTATGTCTCGGCATATATCTATCATTTGATCATAACATAAGAGTGTTCTCTTATGTTCAGTGGTCATTCAGGTAAGTTTCATTCACTGATTATGGTCATCTCATTTGACTATTGGCATAATTTTTAGTGGAATACCCTAAAATATACAAAACTTAAAAAAAAGACTAGTTCAGTGGAAATTAAAACATCAAACTAATATAGTTATAAGCTAAAAAAAAAACATTTTCCCCCCATAAATAATAGGCACACTACCAAACGTTTGGGGTATGCAAGTAAAAATTGTGGCTAACCAAACAGTTGCTGGTCCCCATTGACCTTCATAGTATAGAATAAATGCTCTATAGCTAAATGGGGGACCATTCATTTGCTTACCAACATTCTTCAAAATATCTTCTATTCAGCAGAAGAAAGAAACTACTGGTTTGGAACAACTTGAGGGTGAGTAAATGATGGCAGAATTTTCATTTTGGGGTGAACCATCCCTTTAAGCAGCACAACTGTTTTCAACATAATGATAATAACAATAAATGTTTCTTGAGCACCAAATCAGCATATTAGAATGATTTATGGAGGATGTGGCACTGAAGACTTGAGTAATGGCTGCTGAAAATTAAGCTTTGCCATCAAAAAAATTAAATAAAATATAACATTACAAACATCTCACTTACCACAGACGTTTGAACAGAAATAGACAAATCAAATGTTATCTTTAGTATATAATATATAACACTGAGACAATTTTATCATCAACTGTTAAGCAAATCTCTCAGTAACTCTTGAGTTAGAGGCATGTACTTACGGCGCACTTCCAGTTTGCATTCTACTACGTCTTCTCCGCTGGAGTTGATCGCCTTACACATGTACACACCTCCATCAAACGGACACGGCTTACGGATCTCCAGAGTCAGCACACCCTGATTGCTGAACATACGGTACTTGGCCTCATTTGTAATGTCCATCTTGTTTTTGTACCATGTGATTTTAGGCTGCACAAAACATTAATATGGATTTAGAAATAGACAATCTTTACCATTTTCTTACATAAGCATTGATATGATAGATATTATTTTGTAATATATTTATCAGAATTATGTGTAAAACAAATTGAAGCCATTAAATATTTCATGAGCAAGGTGATATGAATTTTTTATTTTAGTTTTATAATAAGCACTACATGCTCAAAAGTAGACTAATTTGGACTCTTTTCAGTCCTTTTCTGTTTCAGCCTGACAATATCCCTGTGAACAAAGTGAGAACCTTTAGCATGAATTGTAATGCTGACTGCAAACCAGACCCCATCAGTGACCTTTTTATCTTACAAGTCAGACTTTTATTCTCTAGAATTGCTGAACAAGCATAAATTAGTCTGATGCTTCGGTGTTTCATACTACAGCCCTACAGTATAGTGCATGACCTTTGATATTGAGGTCGCAAGTGCTTACCTTAGGGATGCCTCTTACGGAGCAGCTGAGTGTAGCATTGTATCCAGCAATAACTGAGCGACTCATGAGAGGATGTGTGAACTTGGGGACCTCAGAGAAATCACGCTCTTTGTAGGAAGGAGGCTTGTACACAATGCCTGTAAAGAAAACCACAACATGCATCAGGAGATCAGGGGAGTCACATGAGAATTAGAAAGACTTTAAATACTGACAGCCTAACCACCAGTTTTTTTGCAGGAGTGCTCTTGCGATCTACACTGTTTACTAGTGAGCAAGCATGAGAATCTATCTGTGCACAGTCACCTGTTTTCTGGATGTAGGCGCTGTCTTTGGAGAGGCAAGGCTCTGGACTCAGACCAACCATATTCATGGCATACACACGAAACACGTACTCATTCCCCATGATCAGGTCTGACACCACACAGTTAGTGCGCCGATACTGCTCAAACACGATGTACCATTCCTGCAAAGAAGAGAAGAACCACACAAACATAATCATATGTTGTGTACGACACTGTCAGACACATTTTACTGTGATTAAAAGCCGTAGCTGTTCTCCTCTGAAACTCACAAAATCATGTCTCTTACATGAAAATGATTAAAATAATCCTTAAAATAATATATTTTATATAGACATATATTACCTTTCAGAAATTTAGGCTCAGTCATTTTTTTAGACAGAAATGAATACGTTTGTTCAGCAGGATGCATTAAATTGATTAATACTTAAAGTTAAAACATTTAATACTAAATGAAATGAAGGATCATGTGACACTGAAAACTGGAGTAATGGCTGCTAAAGATTCCTCGCTGCCATCACAGCAATAAATGACACTGTAATATATATTAAAATAGTAAAGATGTAATTTTTAAACTGTAATAATGTTTGACATTACAACTGTTTTTTTATTAAATAAATGCAGTCTTTGTAAGCATAAGTGACTTCTTTCAAAAACATTTGTAAAAATCTTACTGACATCAAACACTGAACACTGTGTATTTAAAAAGTATGATTTTGTTCAGTTTTTAAATCCCACATTAATCTTTTGTATTTATTGGACACGTTTCATGTTTATTTGAGCTGGCTATAATACAGTTTATGGGAGGAAAAATCATAGCCCATGTGTTAGTTAATTTAGAAATATAGGCACAAAAATGTGTCAAGAAAGATACATTTATCTGAAAGGCAAAATTACATGAGATTTTTTAAGCATAAACCTGCCTCACTAAATTCTTTATATTATTTATTTATTTGTTTGTTTCAATAGTTTTTCTAGTTTAACTATAAAAATAGATATAAAACACTGCATGTTCATTTTTAACCACTTTGTCATATGGTCACCAGCAAACAGTATGTGGGAACTACGTCACCACTTATCCTTGCTAATCTAAAACATTGTAGTGTGGTTCTCAGATTTCCGACTATACCACTGTAAAATCATTGTCCATTGTTATAGAGGATCGCATAGCGCATGTATTAAGCCAAAGTGTCGTTACTACAGTATGTCTGTGGGAGCAGTAGATGTTGAAGCAGGTAAATGGTCTGCCTGTGGATGTGCCCCAAAGCCCGCAGCTTAAAGTGCTTTTATATTTAGCAGCAGAGCATCTCCGATTTCTGATTGAGATTGGCCTGTGAAACCTGATAATCCGGTGTCTTCCTGCCTGCTGCTCTGGTCACAGGGAGAGGAATAGACTAGCTCTAACAATGAAACCTAAACCGGGTGCTTTTTATTTAGCCACTAACCTTAGTGGCTCAAGAGTACAAAGGGGTAAAGACAGCACTATAATGATAGCACTTAAATCAGGGCAAGGCCGTGGGCTAAGATTACAGCATGCTTGCACCGAAGGGGGCACAGGTGCTCCAGTTTGGTGTGCAACAAGGGTTCAGCAAGCATTTTGGAGATTTGGGTACTAGATGTTCTGGATGCTGTTCCCCTGGCTCACAATTCAGTGCCACTGGCCAACTGTATGTCACAAGAGAGGCTATAAACTCATAATCTCCCTGCAATGCTGTGCCATTGATGAATAGTGCACATACATTACTCAATTACCAGTGGTGTAGCGCCCCAGCAAAGGATGAACGCCTTGTGTTTTAAACAGTGACATGTAAGACTCCAAAATGGGCTATTAGTATTTGCACATTGTCACTAACTACTGCTGCTTGACTTCATGGAGTAAGGATCATTATGAAATGAATTTTAGCCACAGAAGAGGTGTTTTATCCAGAATTGTGAAGCTCTACACCTATGTGTGACTGTTTCTCCCATGACATACAGTGACGGGCACATGGTAATTTCAAGCCCTGACATATTTTATTAACATAATTTACAAGGTACAGTTATTAAAAATAACTGTACCTTGTAAGTGCCCACCTTGGTTGACGGGTTCATTCGAAGTTGTAGTTGAAGACTGATTGGGGTGGGGGACGGAGCGAGCGCAGGCACAATCATATTTCAAGGGATGCCGGCACCTCGGTCCTGACCGCATCACTGTCTTAGGTGTTTTTAGGGAATATTTACATTTATTCACATGTGATTGGATTAGCTACTCGTGTGCTGGACTGTCATGGTTTTGGCTAAAGCAGGACACTACTGAATGCTGCGCATCAGAGGCGATTTAGAAGTGGGTGTACGCAATGCCGATTGATAGAAGTGAGTATATGCCGTATACCACTGCACTACATCACTGTCAATTACAGAGATCACAAGCTTAGCTGCTTTAGTTTGACAATGGAAGGCATGGAGAGGCTTACAAACTATTTCTCTTTCTCTCAAATTCTCTCTCTGAGCCGGAGTTTGATTACTAACAGTGTTTGGCATATGCACTCTAACAGTTCATATGTACAGTATGACTTAGTAAAGAGACAGGAAATAAAATAATAAAATAAAATAATTATCCATTTCAGTAAAAACCCAAATTTGTAAGTTTGGGGTTACCATGGTTTTCTTATCAGCCTTCTGGATGGTGTAGCCTGTGATGTCGCAGTTGCCATTATCCTTGGGTGGTTTCCACTCCAGGGCAACGTTGAAGCCCCAAACATCTATCGCCTTTAAATTTTGGGGTGGGCCTGGCAGGTCTGACAGTGGAAAATAACAAAATGTGTTTTGATGTTTACTGATACAATCAAACACACTTGTATTGTACATAAGATAGCATATTCTGTTCCTCCAAACTGTGAATATTGAGTGTCATTTCAAGATGTTATTCTTGCACAATTGTGACAAATCTAGTCGATAATACAGGTTAAACTGACAGTGTATGTCCTAGTAACTTACCAACAATCTGTATATTCACACTGGCCCTGTCCTCCACATTCTCAATTTGCACTTGAACATCATACTTCCCAGAATCCTTTCTCTCAGATCTCCTAATGAAGAGGATGGTATCAGTATTGCTGTTTCGTATGCTGACCTGCTTAGGGTCCAGAGGCTCATCGGTCTTTGTCCAGTTCACTTGAGGTCGTGGTTTACCCTTAAAAGTGAGGTGAGTGAAGAATGAGTCAATACATCTCATTGGTCACTATCTATATTACGGACAATAAACAAAGAAAAAACCTTTTTGTCTAAACCTTTTTATTTAACATCTAAAGAACCTTTCTGTTTCACAAAAAGTTCTTTGTGGCGAAAGAAGGTTCTTCAGATTACAAAAAGGTAAGAAAGAGATGGTTCTTTAAAGAACCTTTGACTGAATGGTTCTTTGTGGAACCAAAAATTGTTCTTCTATGGCATCGCTTGAAGAACCTTTTGAAGCACCTTTATTTTTAAGAGTGGACGGACGGACAGACAGATAGATAGATAGATAGATAGATAGATAGATAGATAGATAGATAGATAGATAGATAGATAGATAGATAGATAGATAGATAGATAGATAGATGTTTTTGGGCACTATAGTTCCCAACAGGGGTGTTACAGATGCTGTTCAGACTTGTGTCATTGACTACCATCTGTGTGAAGCCTCTCTCATTGAATTTCAGCCAGAGCTCAGAGTATTTATAGAGTGAGAGGATGAAGATCTGTGTTTCACAAACTGGGTTCTGTAAACAAACTAGTGGACAGGCTACAGTCTAGCCAAGCACTGAAGCTCTAGCTGATGGAAAATGTTGGAGGTCAAAGTCTGCATCAAAAGAGGACAGCCAACGGTTTCATATTGCGACAAATAATACTGCTGGATACATCAATACTGATCTTTTCATACGACACACAGGATGCCTGCCAAGAAGCAAATCTAAATTGTTTGCATGGATTAGTCACATGTTCCGCAGCATAATTTTGTTAGGGGTGTGCACATTTCAAACACAGTTTTAAGGATGACATGTCTCACCTGAAAGGGGATTACCAGGTTAATCGTTTCTCCTACTTTCTTGATAAGTGTCTGGCGGAGGTTACGGGGTACCCAGATTTTGGGTCGCTCTGCAATAACAGAATGCAAGTGATTCACATGGTGGCCCTGCATCTAAGAATATAATAACCTGTCTTACCTATCTTTCCCATCTCATTCCCTTCCCAACACTGAACTGTAATGCGATGCAATAGATGGATCTTCACTTAAAAATAAAGCTCAGTTGCCTGAACATTAGCATTTATAAGCTTAGTTTCATTCTATTATCAGGTAGATTCATCTGTAGCAAGAGGCATTAACATATGATGTCTCTAAACACAATCTAGAACAGCAGTTCCCAACCATGTTCCTGAAGCCCCCCAACACTGCACATTTTGCATCTCTCCTTTGTCTGACACACCCATTTCAGGTCTTGGAGTCTCAACTAATGAGCTGATGATCTGAATCAGGTGTGTTTGATTATGGAAAACATGGTGGTCAGGAATGTGGTTGGGAACCCCTGATCTAGAAGACAAAAAGCCAAAACATTTGAACTTCTAGCTGTCCACAACGTGCAAAATCCCATCACACCAAAACGTTGACCTTAAATGGGCTAGCCTAACATTTTAAGATCATTCTCTGTGTAACTCACGCATGATTTCACGGATGGTGACTGCTTGTTGCAATGTGGCAGGAGGGCTGGGGCCTGCCATGTTATACGCCCTCACGCGGAACTGCATCTTCTCTCCAGTTGGCAGGTCACGGATAATCACAGAGGTCCTGTCTGTGAGACCCTTAAATGCAGGGATCCATTCATCAGCTATAGAGATGAAATAAAGAATTCAGAGACAGAACATTGAGGATTGATTCTGAATATTGCTTTGAGGCAGTTAAAAAGAATAAATTTTACACCTGAATTGCTAAAGCTACACTAACGCTCAAAAGGTTGGGATCAATGTGACTTTTTTAAAGGAAAATTATACTTTTATTCAACAAGGATTGCTTAAATTGATCAAAATTGACAGTAAAGACATTTAAGTTATTAGTAAAATTTCAATTTCAAACCGATTCTGTTATTTTTAACTTTCTTTTAATCGAAGAATCCTGAATAAAATGAAGAAATGGTCCTTGAGCAACAAATCAGCATATTAGAATGATTTCTGAAAGGCACTGGAGTAATGGCTGCTGAAAATGCTTTGCCATCACAGGAATAAATCACATTTTAAAATATATTTAAAACAGAAAACTGTTATTTTAAATTATATGAATATTCATAATATTTCTGTTGTTTTTGTTTGTTTGTTTTTGATCAAATAAATGCAGCCTTAGTGAAAAGAGACAAAAATATTTTAAAAAATCTTACAGACACCAGTAGTAGTGTACTCTTATAAACACATATGTGACCCTGGACCACAAAACCAGTCTTAAGTCAGTGGGGTATATTTGTAGCAATAGCCAAAAATACATTGTATGGGTCAAAATTATAGATTTTTCTTTTATGCCAAAAATCATTAGGATATTAAAGCAGCACTATGTGACTTTTTCTGTGTTCAAAATGAGATAAATGTATATAATGAGCGAGTACATCATGAATTCATCTTCCAAACCGCGTTTTTTGTCTTTTGTCTACACTTATAATAAGTACTTATATTTGGACTATTGTAGCCTGGTCGGGTCGTCACCGCTGCGGAGTAACACATACCTGCGTGAATCGCCATAGACATAAACTTAGAGAAGTAGCTCCGGTTGGAATGTTCTTCCGCGGGATGTGTGTAGTAACATACTATTGGGTGCAGTTCTGTTTATTAACCTAGAGCTAGAGCGCCAAAAGTTACATAGTGCCGCTTTAAGTAAAGATCATGTTCCACAAAGATATTTTGTAAATTTCCTACTCTAAATATACTAAAACTTAATTTTTGATTAGTAATATGCATTGCTAAGAACTTCATTTGGACAATTTTATATCGCCTTTAAAATTGTCCAAATGAAGTTCTTAGCAATGCATATTACTAATCAAAAATTAAGTTAAATTAAATTAAGTAAATTCTCAATATTTTGATTTTTTTGCACCCTCAGATTCCAGATTTTCAAATAGTTATCTCAATTTTAAAAAATGTACCCTTATAACTGGTTTTGTGGTCACATTTAAATAAATTCTGTCAAACATATGAATCTTTAAACCATCCCATATTTAAAGTACAAAACTCAAACAAACACCCTTACAGCCTTCCTTGCAGTACTCAACCCCATAGCCTTCAAGTTCAGCTGAGCCTATTCTCTCTGGAGCCCTCCATTTCAGAGAGATGGTGGTATCACTGATGTCATCCACACACAGCCCAGTAGGCTCACTGGTAGGAGCTGTGGACAGGAAGTTGATACAAATGAGTATGTGTTTCACTTCAAAAAAAATATGTTCTTGTATAAAGTTTTGTTCAAGTACCATTTCCTTTGTATTGGCAGCTGGAGTAAATTGATGTACTAGAGATTAGCTTTGTCAGCTGACAGCAAGGAAAAGCCTTGTGCGTATGATGTATTTTAAGTGCAACACTTGCTATATTACACTTATATACTGTTACTAAGCCATCAAAGACAGGGATAGTACTGAAGACTGTTTAATACATGGCTGGATTTACTTGGACTTGTCACTGTGGTTTCCAGTAAAGTCCCACTGAACAATGTGAGAAGAGCATAGCATTGCCACTAAACTAAGCAGCCATGGAAACTATGGAAGCAACCTTAGTCTTGTGAGGTTTATCTCTATACTTACCTTTGAGACTACCTTCACAGAGAGCCTTTCATTACTGACAAGAATAACCAACATTGCTAAAAGGAGTCTGAGTTTAACTTGTGCAGTGGTGATAAGGGCCTCCTGAAGATATCCATGCTGTCTGCTGTGATTTGCAAGCAAGCTTCAGTCTAAAATGTTTGTGCCATATTTAATTGCTGGTCCAATGACCAGGTCAAGCTGTGTATTTACGAAGACTGTGAACTTGCACCACATCCAAGAACATCTACTCATATCTAGCCAAGAGTTATCTAGAGTGGACAAATTACTCAATTACTTTTCCTTGAAATGCAAACAACTGTTAATAGCTCTAAATATGAGGCCAATAGAAATAAACAGTGTAACAATTATCAGGCTTTGCCTTGTTGTGCTTATTCAAGCCTTAAGGTGCATTCATCACATTTACCATTCTTCTGTAAATTTTCATGTTGAAATCAAGTTATTTCATTAGGAATTTGCAATCGTAAATGAGAGCAAAAGATTTCCCCACACAGATTTTGCATCGAATTTAAGATGCAATTTTGCCACATTGACCAACAGAACATGGTTTGGAAGTGACTTCTGTGTGAACTGTGCTTCATACATCGTTACACTACTGACATTTTATGTTTTTTGCCTGCAACATTTCACTAATGTAACCACATCTTTAGATGCAACCATACACACAATGACATTAATGTCCACTTGTTAAATCATGACTTAAGTAATGTTTCCGGGTCCAAGTCTCTACTTGTTTCAATTAAGAATACTCAACAGCTATTTATGAGCATTGTTTATTCATATCACACATTAAAGGGGTGGTTTACTGGGTTTTTTCTAGGCTTGATTGTGTTTATGGGGTGCAGTCTAACATGTGTTAATGCTTCGTTTAAAAAAAAAAAAATTTCTTTTTCACATAATTTACCTTTATTCCACACCGCTCTGTCCCTTCTCTGAGAAAAGCGCTGATCTTTTCCTGTTTTTATGAAGCCCCGCCCTCAGAAATAGGCGATGGGCTCTGATTGGTTAGCTAGCCCAGTGTGTTGTGATTGGCTAAACCCCCTCTAGTGTGCGTCTAAGCATCCCGCCCCTCACCTCAGCGGCATGTGCTCTGGTTGTATTGTAAACAACGGCATCGTTAATATCGCTTATCAGTTTGAGCCCGATTGAGAAGCAGAGGATATTATTGAAGAGGATCGTGCAGAACCTGTGCAAGCACGGCTTTTAATGGTAGGCCTATATTTTTTGTTGTCTCATACTTTTAGATATGCTGTTATTTGTAAATGCTACTGCTTATGTTAGCTTTTAATATACGGTTTTATCCTGATTAAAGCTTTAATACAGTACCGCAACCGCATGCGCGTCCATGTTTAATGCTTCTCATAGCAACGTGAAAATAAGTGTATAATTGGAACAGTTCATTGTCGGAGCTGAGCTGAATGTGTGAGAGAGAGAGAGAGATGCAGAGCGTGTGCAGAGCAGGGGAACTAACTAACGTTAAAAAAGTGAAATCGCAATCAACCACCCCTTTAAAGCTAAGATTTTAAAAACGCACAGTCTATACTACAGTCTCCAGGCATCCCAGACAACAATATTTTAATGATTCATAAGAGATGAATCACTGTCTAATCAATTGAGATTTCGGTATGGAGATAAAGGTTAGGATCATGATTTTTTGGTAGTACTACAACACACTGTAAGTATACAGTGGGTACGGAAAGTATTCAGACCCCCTTAAATTTTTCACTCTTTGTTATATTGCAGCCATTTGTTGTTTACTTTTGGCATCTGATTTGGACCCTGAAACAGTGACGTCAGACTTTACAAGCAGATAGTAAAATACATGCTCAAACTTAAGCATATCAACACCCAAGCTTAATACAATACATATTGATTAAATGTGGACATGTATTTTCAAACTGGTTTAGGTTTTATGCCACTATGGTGTATTCTTGAAATAAGTTAATGACAATTATGCATAAAGACAGCTCTAAAATATATATATAAAGATGTCATGGAAACTGGTATAATCCCTGCATTAATAATCTCCACAAAAGATTGTTAGAAATAGATGCCTACAGCCAACAGGTTTAGGCTCTGGTTCCAGCTCCGGTGGGGGGACAGTTTCCTCTGGTGCTTCTACAGATGGTGCCCCTTCCTCTCCTGGTGTTGCTGCTTCTGCTGTAGAAGCTCCATCTTCAGAAAGAGCAGGAGTTGCCTCCTCAGCTGGAGGTGCAGGAGCTTCAGCACTGGCCTCTTGTGCAGGTTCTTGCATAGCTGTTGCTTCTGGCTCTGGCTCTTTGGTTTCTGCTGGCACATCGGGCATTGGCTCGGCCGGTGGTGTTTCAGCCGGCGGTGCCTCAGCTGGCTTCTTCTCAGCAGTCTTGGGGAGCATCGGTTTGGTCATTCTGTCTCTGGATCACTTCAGTCTGGTGTGTTTTACAAGTAGAGCCTCCTGAAAAGTGTCTGTCTGTTCTGTAACACCTGCTGTGGTCTTCTCTGGGCGCAGTGACGGTGACAGGCAAGCAACAAAGGAAGTGCAGTGTCCTGCCCCCTCCTCTCTTTTGACAATGCCGTAGATACAGCTTTGCAAAGTGCTAACATGCCATTATTTATAGAGAAGGATGCCATGGATAGTTTCCTAATCAGCTGCCTTGTAACAGACAACAGTCTAGATAGCTTTCAATGCAGCTCACTAGAAGATTATGTTAAAGATGAGCAAAAAATGAATGCAAGAACATCATTAACATGTCAATTGTTTAAACTGAAAAGGACCTTTTCAGACCATTTTAACAGAACACAACCTGTTGATTGTACCAATTAGATGAATGAAAAAATGTGGCTAAATAGCTCTATGTGTCTGGAGAGGAACAGCAACCCTTAAAGGATGGTTCATCCAAAAATGAAAATTCTGCCATCATTTACTCACCCTCATGACTTTCATGACGTCGACTTTCTTTCTTCTGTGGATTGTTAAAGAAGATATTTTGTAGAATACTGGTAACCAAACTGTTTTGAATCTTGGATCTTTCAAAAAAAATAGCAATATTAAAACACAAGATATCACAATGAAAGAAGTGGATGCAATCCATAAAACTGGCATTCAGCATATGCTATCCTCCTGATTAGCCATTACATATTAAAATTAAATATCTGTAACAGAGGCTTAAAGAAAAGCAGGGGAAACAAACAAGTCCCTATTACGAAAGCAAAGTTATAAATCAAAGCAGTGGAACTCACCAACTGGCACAAATGGCTGGGAGGCAGCACTGGGGCGGGACATGCCGATGGCGTTTACTGCGTAAACACGCATTTCGTAGGCTACACCCTCAATCATTCTCTTGGTTTCATATGTGGTCTCTTTATAAGGATCAAAATTGAGTCTCATCCATCTATAGCTCTTTTTCTTCTTCCTTTCAAGAACGTAACCTGAAAGACATTAAGAAAACATTGTTATCATCGTGCACTTCCTCTACAGTGCACATTTAAAAGCGGATTTTCAGCAATATTATTAGGTCATTTTTCATTAGGTAGCTTTTTCATAATATGTAGGCTCCTTCACTTAACTTTAAATTAGATTTAGTTTGTGTTAAGTTAGTGGTTGAGCAAAATTAATTAATAGTTCTTAGGAACATGTGATGTCAACCAGATTTAGATAGCTCTGTAGTAATACTGTGTACTATTATTATTAAGTCACCTATGACTGGCTGGCCACCATCAAAGAGCGGGGGATCCCATTGGACAATACAAGAATCTTCACCGACGCTAAGGATTCTGGGAGCTTCAGGTGGATCTGGCACATCTGTAAAACATTAAAAGCACAGTCACACCATTTCTTCTGTACAGCTAATATACAGCTACATCAAAGACATTTTGCTCTCAAATGGCAACTCTCTTCTATATATTTGAATATTGCAAACCTCCAGAAGGCAATACACACAATCACAGAGTGATAATAAACAGCCAGAAAGAGATGTAGACAGTTTAGGTTGTGGCCTTTTGATGCATTTCATTTTAGTGCAGTTCTGAAGTGTACAAAAGAGAGCTGCAACATGGCCCATAATGAATAAGGGCCTAACTTCAGCCTACAAGAGAACAGCTGGGAAATGTACCCATGGTAATGGGGTTTAAAAAAAGCTTACCAACAACTTTGACATTAATGTCAGCTGTATCCTCTCCAGCAGGATTGCGTACAATGACAGAGTACACTCCCTCATCCTGACGCTCCGCCCCCTCAATGGTAAAGATACAATGGCCTTTGGTACTCTCCACATGAACACGCCCATCTGAGTCTGTCAGCACCTGAACAACCAATCAAAAGTCGGGATTGTTAAGGCCTAAACTCACTTCACCGTTCTTCACTGTCCATGTATGCCTTGGTTCAGGACGCGACTCTCCCTCCTTAAAGCTACCCTACATGAGCAGAGCAGAAGCTGTGAAGCCATGGCAATCAAGTCAGAGGTTAAGTGTGAGAAAATTAACCGTCAACCTTCCATTTCAGCTCAAAACTCCCAAAACTCCCAGTCCCAGTGAGCCTCGAAAAGACTTTCTGGTTATGGCTGGGAGATGTTACAATACCTACCTGTCAAGGCTTCTGAAGCCCAGATGAAGGATCTCCTGTTACATTTGCAGGACAACATGGCAAATCGTAAATAATTACAGTACACACATACAGTATACCACAAACTGCAGACGAATTAAAAAACATAAAAAAAAGGAAAAAAAAGATTTTCTAACTAAATGTCATTCTAAAGGAAAAGGTTAGTGTAGGTTTTGGTGTTCTGCTGTAACTGACCAGGGCTGTGTTTCCCAAAAGCAAGTAGATCTTACAGATCATTACTGCCAATGGTTTCTAAGATCTACTTAGGCTTACAGTGTATTTGGGAAACACATCCCAGACCTATTCGCACAGACAGGGATTGTTCGAAATCGATACCAGACGAAATTTAATGAATCGCTCCTACCTTTTCTCCTTTTGTCCAAACCACAGTGGGGGCAGGATCTCCAGTAATTGGTACATCTAGTCGCAGTTTGTTTCCAGCCACAACCAAGATTGTGCACTCAGCGGTGCGGCCCATACAGTCCAGATGAATCTTGGGAGGATCTTTAAAAAACAAACAAAAAAAACAGACAAACAAAAGAGAAGTATGTCGACACATTTCTCAAAAATAAAGTGTTACAAAAAATTTTTTTATTTTCTTTTATTCCAATATTTATGATTTAACATAGTTCCCAGAAACACATTAATTTGACATATTAATGCTGTTTTTATTTTTACCTTGCCGTGGAACAAAGTCAATCTTGACCTCTGTAAAGATAAAGCACAATAATTTGAAAAACAGTAGTTTAAACTCACATTCTAAAGTAATAATTAAACAAAAGGATATACCTAAAAAGTTGAGCTTGGCAGAGAGATTGAAGGCATAGCCCTCAGGAACGAAGGTGTAGTCACCCTCATCGTCTGGCTTTACGTCATCAATGGTCAGCTTATGAATCCTAAATATAAATAAAAAAGCAACTTCACAATACTTCAAAACTGTGCAGTAGTAAAAAACAAAACAAAAAAACAAAGAGCGGTTGTAACATCCATATTTTTAAATCTGTATCTTTTAATTGATTGATAAGGGACCTGGCGTCGGCACTCGTTATAATGCTACATTTTCTCTGACAATGACAATTGTTCAACAGTGTTCGATAGTTTCAGTTTTGTTGATCTATTTTGATTCAGAACTAGTGATTCATTCTTTTGAATAGGTTATTTTCAAAGAATGAATCAAACAGGTTCACGATTCAGACTGAATCATTCAAACATGTTACTCAGGCACTGAAATGTTTTGCACAGTTTCTGACAACTTTTACAACAAGGGGAACAAAAAGAACACTGGATACAGTGAAATAAACTCCAAAACGCCTAAAAAAAACTAAAATTACCATAGTTACAATATAGAAAAGTGTTTTAGACATGTTTTTGTGAAATTTTATTTAAATTTTACTTTACTAATATTTTACTATGAATAGAATGTTTTATTACACTTTAAACGTTATACCCCTTTTAGAGCTGCTTTGCTTTTGGCAGTGTTTTTATGGGTTGAGTTACTTACATTGTCTAGCTACATTCAGTTTAGCCAAATCAAACATGCATGATTTACCATGCTTGTTTAACCTTCATTTGAGGGTTGAATGCATAGACTTTGCTTATAGACATCAAGAAGTCTCCAACTTCATATTTACGTAACACATGTGCTCTTACCTGCCAATGTGTGTGATATGAGTTCTGGCATCAGGTTTCACCTCCACTTTATTTTTGTACCAGATGCCTTTCACCTTCTCATCAGAAACCTCACATTTGAACACAGCCTGGTATTTGGCCTTCACCGTCAGGTCAGCAATGCTTTGATACACCTCTAGCTGTTTCTCTAAAAGTCAGAGGTCAAAGAGTACACTGTCATCACACATGACCAAAAACCATTCACTTAATAAAAAAAGAACAGCATGAATATCCTGTCTGTTGTGGTTTACTGAAGAAAGAAATCATATGGGTCTACTGCAACATGCATGGGAGAAACGTATTCATGTTTGGGTGAACATTCCCTTTAAGATAATAAAGGGAGGTGGGGTAAAGAAAGGTAACAATCCCACTGATGGGATGGTAGCGTTACAGTAATACTGGGCAGCTTTTTTTTTCTTGGCACCTCTTGTACTTGATCAAAAGCCCAGACAAACTGGTAGCAGACATACCTGGCTATCAGTTTGCTTGTAAAGTGCTATACATGCTTGAAGACTCAGAATAGGTGACAGAATGAAGGAGGGAGAAGAGAGAGTGAGAAAGAGACAGAAGAAAACAATAAAAAGAAATGGGAGAGAAAGGGAATGAGTCATAAATCTTTCTTAGATGCTAATAAAAGAGAGAGAGAGAGAGACGGAGCAGTGTGTGACAATGACAGAAAGAGAGAGTGAGGGAGGAACAGACAGAGTCACCTGCCCTGCTCAAATATATGGGTCAGGCGGTCTAACAATAGCTGGCATGTGGGCATTGTGAGTGGTAACCTTGTACAGAAGTGTCAGTGGCCATGTTTTCTAAACTGACGAGAGGTGAAGTTTGAATGACATGGCCACAAGTGTGAAACCTTAATGACTGCCATATGTGCAAAGTACTTTTTTATATCATTTTTCCATCCCTTCCGCTATCAAGGGCAGAATTTGTTCAATAAGTTACAGTACAGATCTGAAAACATCTGTGGCTGGGGACAGAAGTTTGCAAATATAGGAGGCCTTGAAACTCTCCAAATTCAGATATTTACCCTGAACCATGAGCTCTGCTAATGATTGCCCTCCATTGGTTACATGTGGGCATTGTGAGTGGTAACCTTGTACAGAAGTGTCAGTGGCCATGTTTTCTAAACTGACGAGAGGTGAAGTTTGAATGACATGGCCACAAGTGTGAAACCTTAATGACTGCCATATGTGCAAAGTACTTTTTTATATCATTTTTCCATCCCTTCCACTATCAAGGGCAGAATTTGTTCAATAAGTTACAGTACAGATCTGAAAACATCTGTGGCTGGGGACAGAAGTTTGCAAATATAGGAGGCCTTGAAACTCTCCAAATTCAGATATTTACCCTGAACCATGAGCTCTGCTAATGATTGCCCTCCATTGGTTTTCACTCGGTAGTGTCCACAGTCTTCCTTGGTCACATCATTAATGATAAGGACATGCTTACATCCATCTTTCTTGAAGCGGTACTTGAAGGACTCATCTCGGGTGAGTTCCACACCATCTTTCTCCCTATACAGGTGAGAAGTTTGGTATTAATATTTGTTGATGCAAATGGTTTTCAATCACTGAAAATAGGTAAATTCAACAACTTGAACATGGGGCAGCTTTGAAATCCCCATATCTGTGGAACTGAACCATATAGGGCCTTAAAAATTAAGATTTCAAAAGAAAAGTTTATTAAGAATGAGAATCTAGAAGGAAATTAAGATATCTTGAATACTTTTAGAGTTCCAGACATGATAACTTTAGAAAAATAATATTTATGTCACTCAGACAGGTATACTCTATGCAATTGAGCTGATAGAAAAAAAAGAGATACATTTCTAGTTTTAACAATTTTTTGTTTTTTTAGATAATCCACTTTAAAAGAAAAAAGTATTAGCTGTATGCAAAGCCACATGGAGCCGCATTAAGATTTCCATATCTCTGGGACTGAACCATTGAGGGCCTTTAAAATTAAGATACCAAAAGGAAAGTTTGTCAAGAACCAAAATCTAAAAGGATATAGGATATTAAGATATCTTTAATACTTCTTGAGTTACAGGCATGCAAACTTGAGGCAAAAAAACACAAGAAATGCTTTTTGCCATTTTGAACTGTCACCATTAGCATATAATGAAACAAAAATGGCAGAAGTCAACAGATTAATATACTAATAGACCTATCAATCTATGTGTAAAAATAAAATAATGATGCTGCCATCCTTCTGAAGTCATTTTTACACCCCTCTAATTTGGCTCCAAATCTCAGGTGAAACTTTCATTTTGACCTTCCTCTATAAAATTGTGGACTACTCAGTAAACATACATCTGTGAAGTTTAATATTTTGGTTTTCATCACTATGTTTGTCTTTCTACAGAAAGAAAAATATTAACAAAATCAAAAAAATTTAGCCAGGGACCTCTGGAATGACCCTATTGAGATTTGCGTTTATGAGATTTTCAATGACGATGAAACTGAAGTACTGTAGCGTACAGTTGTGACATGAGTGAAACGGCTTTTTGAAAAAATGTAGGGTGGAACTTGGTTCTGTCCATCAGTTATCAGTTGCTGATTGGATTTTGAGATGTCGGTGTTGGACTCAAAAATGAATGTGAGCTTGCAGTCGATTGTGGAGGGGCGGGGTTTAAGCAGACTAAATGATTGGAGAAGTCTGGCATATGTCACCAGAGAGAAGTCTTGTAGTTTTCACCACAAGATCGATTATGACATTTTAATTTAACAATATAAGGTCAGCATAAATTCAGTTGGAAAGAAATCTATGACAGAAAAGATGTTCAATTACAAAAGCAAGGGGAAATTCCAAGAAGGTTTGCACCTGATTATGAAAGAACAAAACCAGGGTGCGAACTACGGGGGGAGCTAGGGGGAGCTCGGCTCCCCTTAATAAGGCATGGGCTCCCCTGAAAACGTGATTTGTGAAATTTTGGGGGGTCTGAAAAAATACTGACAATGTGTTATTTTGACGTGCAATTTCAGTTTTGTGTAATATGATCATCGTGGATTATTATGTGTAAAATTGCAAAAATATCATTCATTCATGCATGACGGCGATTTAAACCTAATTCACTTCAATAAAGATAACTTTACATGCTATTCTTGTCATGAGCATCAAGGTGTGGGGCCGCTGCGGTGCACATTCCACTCATGTTTAGTACATGTTAACTCAAAGATTCGTAGAAAAAATATAAACGTTGGACTCTCTGGTCGATTCTGTGTTAAGGTAAGGCATGTTATTCGCAATTATGTGTTGTGGCTGGGGTGTTATAGGTCTGCGTGACTCTCGATGTCTTAGGCCTAACTGAACGGAGGAATTATGGTATTCTTCTGTAGCCTGACAACGAGTAACTTTAACCGTTGTTCATGTGAACTCAAAGACAGCCTGATGCTTTGTATATAGACTATTTGTGGGTGGCTGTTTGTTGTTTCACCTATCAGTTCGTGTCGATAAAGTAGGCCTATAATAGGGTAAATCCTGTATCGTGATTTATCCTATATAGTGCTTGCATAAAGCAAGTAGTGCATACACTTGTAGCTGTTATGTATCTTTGTAAGTCATTGCAAGCGCACGAACACCCCACCCCCCCCCCCCCCCCCTCCCCTTATAAAAAAAAACAAAAAACAAGTGGGCTCCCCCAAAGTCCACGGTATAGTTCGAACA
The DNA here is from genome assembly GCF_001515645.1 of Sinocyclocheilus grahami. Taxonomy (NCBI): domain Eukaryota; kingdom Metazoa; phylum Chordata; class Actinopteri; order Cypriniformes; family Cyprinidae; genus Sinocyclocheilus; species Sinocyclocheilus grahami. The sequence goes on from NW_015505375.1 coordinate 1,194,044, forward strand.
CTGAACAAAACCATTTTTGAAGGTACTGTAATGGCTAATTGCCATGATGTACTCAATAATAATAACCTCTGAAATGTAAATCTTGATTTATGAGCATTACTGCAGGGTAGTGAGAGCAAATGGGATAAATCAAATGGCTGACATAGTAAAGGACTAACTATTTATATTAAGTTGATAGCTGCTAATCTTTTCTCCTGCATCCATGAGCTTTTATGCCAATCTGCAAGCGATGCAACTCTACATCAAACACTACATTATAATTACCCCATTACACTTGTAATATAAAGTCCTACATTGTGGCGTTCCAGTACTAGGAACAGTATCTACTTCTGCCTTTTTCTAATCATCAAAGTCATCCGCTATTCAGATGCCATAAACCACCAGTGACTTTCTCATTCCATAGGACACTTGTGAGGTGCTAAAAGGCTGCTATGACCTTTTCCAGGCACTGATCATTTACAGCCCAGAGTGATGTAGAGCCTTGGCTACAGCTATGGCAGAACCAGCACTCACTCATGCACCACCATCTGTCAGTCAGTGTGACTCACCCAACCAGCCAGCCAGCAATGCTAAAAGAAACACATGTGCCATCTACTGGACATCTGTGGAATGCCAGGACTCTGACTTGTCCAGGACAGCTTGAGAAATGGTCACCTTTTCTAAACTCTTCTTTGGTTTTGTTTGGTGTAATGCAGTTTAGTACAGATATCAGCTTTTCAAGTTCATTATGGATGCACATATGACCTGAAAGGCCTTTTTTTGTTTTGCCTTTTTTTAAAAGGCAGCAGCAGCTATTTGCACTAAGTGTAAATAGCAATTAGATGCTATTTTTATTAAGTGAAAATAGCATATTTTCTTAGGGATAGATGCTATTTACACTAAGTGTAAATAGCGATGGATTCTATTTACACTGTTAAAATAGCAGGATTTTCTGCTATTTATACTACTTATTGCAAATAGTGGCAATTATCTGCAGTGCACCTCAGTGTTGTAGTACATTATAAAACAGTACGCAGTAATAACGTATTGAGTGTAAATTATAATTTTAATTCAAACTATTAAATGGATGCCACCTTATTGGGACAATAAAGCCCTCCCTACACCTACCCTAACCCTACCCGATAGCCTACTTAATTTTCAACTTTTTTTGATTATTTCCTTAATTTTTATTGAAAATAAATGCCTTTCCGATGTGATATGAGGTTTGAAAAAAAAGAGGTATCTACGCCAATGGAACTTATATTTAGCATGTCTTTTGTACAGCCTCGGCCAACAAGGCAGGCTATTTGCACTTACAGTAAATAGACACTCCGTTTTTAAAAAATGTCTTGGAAAATGTGTTACTACTAATGGAAGTGAAAAGGGAGTGTGTGCTTGTTGACAGACCTACCATTTCACTTGAGCCCCCTCTTCAGACACTTCACACTCAAACTCTACTCGTTCTCCCTTCATAACCATCTGATCCTCTAGATTACGTACAATCAGAACAGGAGGCTCTGAAGGCAGAGAGAGATTTTTTTTTAAATTACATACAAATAATATAAATAAACAATGCTTGACGTAATATAAGATAATATAAAATATTTACTTGTCTGTAAAATTTAGTCTTTTCTCAGAGATCTCTGTCTGTGCAAGTTAAATACCTTTAACAAAGAGCTCAGTGACAGTCTTCTCTTCTCCAATCATGCACGTATAAGCAGCATCATCTGCCAGAGTACAGTTGTTGATAGTGAGGAAGCGTTTGTTGCCTACACTCTCAAAGATGTACCTGTAGGAAGATGAGAAATTATTTAGTAGCAGTTCCAGCGTTGTTCTCTAGATGGGGACAAAGCATCAATGTTGGAGAGGCTCTTCCAAACACATAAACAATAGATATGAGAAAATGAACAAAACACTTGTTTAACACCAAAAACCTTGATATGACGACAATGTCAAAAATATTGTGGCAAACAAATAATAGACAATTGTAGACATACGACAAGACTCGTTTTAAGATTCTTCAGTTCACAAGATGTATTTTTACAAAAGGTTTTATTTAACTAAGGTCACTGAAATATATTACGAGCCATTGAGGATAGTTTTTGTTCTATTGTTATTTGAGTCCTTAAACATCTGACAGCCTCCATCTGTTGGCACAGCTGGCATCTGTGTCTACAGAGCTATGTATTCTCAGAAAACTGTCCCTGTATATAGTCAACAGGCTGTTTGAAACATCTAACCCCACAGAGACAAGCCTTGAAGTTGCTGATTGTGTTTAGGCTGCGTCTTGTCATAAGCATACTGTTGAGTTCCACTCACTTGCTAGGGTTGACAGTGGAGAGCAGGTAGAGCAGTCCATCCCTCCATAAGCACACAGTGTTGTCAGAAGTCAAAGAAATAGACAGTTAATTGTAACCCTTGCCATGTACTTTTACTACTTTAAGAGAATGCATAACCCACGTGACTCAATTTTTTTTTTCTTTACATTACAGTGAATGGATCAAAGTAAATACCTTCCAGTTAGGTGTATCTCTTGTCCATGTTTTAGCCATTTAACCTCTGCATCTGGATTGGCCACTTCAATTTGCAGTTTGATCTTGTGTCCCTTTTCGACTTGGTAGGCTGGGTCCAGCTTTCTCAGAATTGCTGTGGTTAAAATAAAGATGAAACTTCACCACTATTAGAAAGAAATGTGCAGCACATGAGCATGCTTAAAAAGAAGTTTGAGGTTTTCTATTGAACAGCAACAAAAATTTGAAGCAAGAAAACTACTGACAGTAGGAATTTATAGTCATACTGTATATACAGTGGGTACGGAAAGTATTCAGACCCCCTTAAATTGTTCACTCTTTGTTATATTGCAGCCTTTTGCTAAAATCATTTAAGTTAATTTTTTTTCCTCATTAATGTACACTCAGCATCTCATATTGACAGAAAAACACAGAATTGTTGACATTTTTGCAGATTTATTAAACAAGAAAAACTGAAATATCACATGGTCCTAAGTATTCACACCCTTTGCTGTGACACTCATATATTTATCTCAGGTGCTGTCCATTTCTTCTGATCATCCTTGAGATGGTTCTACACCTTCATTTGAGTCCAGCTGTGTTTGATTATACTGATTGGACTTGATTAGGAAAGCCACACACCTGTCTATATAAGACCTTACAGCTCACAGGGCATGTCAGAGCAAATGAGAATCATGAGGTCAAAGGACCTGCCTGAAGAGCTCAGAGACAGAATTGTGGCAAGGCACAGATCTGGCCAAGATTACAAAAAAATTTCTGCTGCACTTAAGGTTCCCAAGAGCACAGTGGCCTCCATTCCTTAAATGGAAGACGTTTGGGACGACCTGAACCCTTCCTAGAGCTGGCCGTCCGGCCAAACTGAGCTATCGGGGGAGAAGAGCCTTGGTGAGAGAGGTAAAGAAGAACCCAAAGATCACTGTGGCTGAGCTCCAGAGATGCAGTCGGGAGATGGGAGAAAGTTGTAGAAAGTCAACCATCACTGCAGCCCTCCACCAGTCGGGGCTTTATGGCAGAGTGGCCCGACGGAAGCCTCTCCTCAGTGCAAGACACATGAAAAAACACCTGAAGGACTCCAAGAGGGTGAGAAATAAGATTCTCTGGTCTGATGAGACCAAGATAGAACTTTTTGGCCTTAATTCTAAGCGGTATGTGTGGAGAAAACCAGGCACTGCTCATCACCTGTCCAATACAGTCCCAACAGTGAAGCATGGTGGTGGCAGCATCATGCTGTGGGGGTGTTTTTCAGCTGCAGGGACAGGACGACTGGTTGCAATCGAGGGAAAGATGAATGCGGCCAAGCACAGGGATATCCTGGACGAAAACCTTCTCCAGAGTGCTCAGGACCTCAGACTGGGCCGAAGGTTTACCTTCCAACAAGACAATGACCCTAAGCGCACAGCTAAAATAACGAAGGAGTGGCTTCACAACAGCTCTGTGACTGTTCTTGAATGGCCCAGCCAGAGCCCTGACTTAAACCCAATTGAGCATCTCTGGAGAGACCTAAAAATGGCTGTCCACCAACGTTTACCATCCAACCTGACAGAACTGGAGAGGATCTGCAAGGAGGAATGGCAGAGGATCCCCTGAAAAACTTGTTGCATCTTTCCCAAAAAGACTCATGGCTGTATTAGATCAAAAGGGTGCTTCTACTAAATACTGAGCAAAGGGTCTGAATACTTTCCGTACCCACTGTATATGTTCATATCCACTTAATATATCTCACCATTATCATTGCAACTTGACCTATTGCTATACAGTCAAATTAGTAAATTACTTACAGTGCCTTGCAAATGTATTCTTTTTTAAACATTTTGTTATGTTGCTGCCTTATGTTAAACTGTTTTAAATTAGTTTTTTCACATCAATCTACACTCCATACACTGTAATGACAAAGAAAAAAACAGATTTGTGACAACTTAGCAAATTTATTAAGAAGGAACAACTGATAAGTACCATTCATACCCTTAACTCAGTACTTAGTTGAAGCACCTTGACAGCCCCGTCTTTTTGGATATGATGCGACAAGCTTTGCACCTCTGCATTTGACAATTATCTGCCATTCTTCTCCTCACCTCTTCACATCTCAAGCTCTGTCAGGTTGGATGGGGGCCGACAGACATTTTCAGGTTTCTCCAGAAATATCAGATTGGGTTCAAGCCCATGCAGGCTCTGGTTGGGCCACTCAAGGACATTCACAGAGTTGTCCTTAAGCCACTTTTGCTGTGTGCTTAGGGCCATTGCCCTGTTGGAAGTTGAACCTTCTGCCCAGTCCGAGGTTCTGAATGCTCTGCACTAAGTTTTCATTAAGGCTATCTCTGTATTTTGCTGCGTTGAGCTTTCCTTCTACTCTGACGAGTTCCTCAGTCCCTGTTGATAAAAAACACCCCCACGGCCCACAGCATGAGGCTGCTACCGCCAGACTTGACTGTTGGGATGGTACTGTGCAGGTGATGAGCAGTGCCTGGTTTCCTCCATACATGATGCTTGGAACTAAGGTTCATCAGACCAGAAAATCTTGTTTCACACAGTCTGAGAGTCCTATGGGTGTTTTTTTCCTATCAGTGTTTTTTGTAAATTCCAAGTGGGTTTTCATGTGTCTTCACTGAGGAGAGGATTGAGTCTGGCCACACCGCCATAAAGCCCAGATCGGTGGAGTGTTGTTTCTCAGTGATGTTTCTCCCAACTCCATATATGATCATGGAGCTCAACTAGAGTGACCATCAGCTTCTTGGTCACAACTCTAACCAAGACCCTTCTCCATCGATTGCTCAGTTTGGCCAGAAGGCCAGCTCTAGTAAGAGTCCTGGTTGTTCCAAACTTCCTCCATTAAGGATAATGGAGACTGCATGCTTCTGTGAACATTCATTCCTGTCTCTCCATTCTACAGGCAGTTCTTTTGACCTCGGGGCTTGATTTTTGATCTGATATGCATTTTAAGCAGTTTTGCACCTTTTGTTGAGGGGTGTGTGCCTTTCCAAATCATACCCATTTAACTGAATTTGCCAAAGGTTAACTCCACTCGAAGTGTAGTAATATCTACACGCAATATTGGAATGCTCCTAAGCTAAATTTCAAGTGTCCCAGAAAAGTGTATGAATACTTATGCAATGTCATTATTTCTGGGGGTTTTTGTGTGTGTGTTTTTTATAAATTTGCTAAGTTTTTAGCAAATCAGTTTTTTGCCTTGTCATTATAGTGGATGGAGATTAGATTGATGTGGGAAAATTATCATAAGGCAGCAGCATAACAAAACGTGAAAAAAGGCACTGTATATATGCCCCTTGAGTGGCCTGTACAGTAAACTAAGTTCAACAAGGTTACAAACCTGCACTTTTCTTCTCTTCTTTTTAAATTTTTTTGAGTCTCTTAAGCATCCCCCGCAGGTCCGTGATTCCATACTGGAAGGCAATCTTTTCATACTCTGATGGTGAAGACTTCTGGAGGATTTCCCATACGTCTACCTCAGGCTCTGTGCTCACATGAGCAGCTCTGCAGACCCACAACAGTGGATAGAAATTGATCAGGACAGGTAAATCAAGTCTAAACATCTTGTATCATCACAATGTTTGGGTTTAAAATTGTTCTTTAAAAGTTTATTAAAGGGATAGCTCACCCAAAAATTTGAATTATGTCATTATTTACTCAGCCTGATGTTGTCAAACCTGTATTACTTTTTTTTCTAAAGAACCGCAAAAAAGAAGATAATTTGAAAATGCGTTTCATCCATACAGTGCACATCAATGGGGTCTAAAACAGCAATGGACTCCATTGACTTTGATTGTATGGATAAAAACAGTTTTTGTTCTGCAGAAGAAAAAAAGTCATACAGGTTTGGAACAACATAAGGGTGAGTAAATGATGACAGGCATTAAAGTGAAAGTGAAAGTGACGTGACATGTGGCCAAGTATGGTGACCCATACTTAGAATTAGTGCTCTGCATTTAACCCATCCTAAGTGCACACACAGCAGTGAACACACACCCGGAGCAGTGGGCAGCCATTTATGCTGCGGGGGTTCGGTGCCTTGCTCAAGGGCACCTCAGTCGTGGTATTGAGGATGAAGAGAGCGCTGTACATTCACTCCCCCCACCTACAATCACTGCCGGTATGAGACTCAAACCCGCAACTTTTGGGTTACGAGACCGACTCTCTAACCATTAGGCCACGGCTTCCTTAAGCATGTTAGGTGCTCTTTATTAAAATATAGAAATGCAATGGCAAATAAATAGTAATAAATGTTAATGAATGTTATTAAATAGATTTTTATTCTGTATGTCTAAAAAAATCTTACCGTGGGCCAGTTTTTAAGAAACTGCTGTACTTATGTAGAGGCAGAATCCAAGCGTCAAGCATGGTAAGACAAACCACAGCAGATTATTGCACATTATCAAGCTCTCAGATCACATAACAATGCATTGTTAAACCATCAAGACCATTTTACAGTTCAATTTTTATAAAGGCACTTAAAGCATGCAGTCTACATTGTCGCCCATAGAAACGTCCTCCTTATTCAAATGTTTTATCTTCATGTGCCTCTTGTGTTTATTAAACTAAAAGGGTTAGAAACTATTTACGTGAACGTACAGTGTTTACTGACATAACCAATTTGCTATGCTGTCAGAGTCAGTGAATGTGGTATGAATGCGTGGAATGTGAAATGACGTAAGAATCGTGAGACTTCTAGGATTATGTGATTAATTAGGACTATATGAGTATGATGAAGGAGTTTGCTAAAAATAATTCAAACGTGACTCTGTCTATCTAGTTCCAAGTGGGTGTGCAGTCTGCAGAGTGGAAAAACCTAGAAGGACTAAAGTTAGCAATCAGTGGGTGATTAGGAGAGAGAATAATCAAGGCATCACACACACACACATACACGGCAATACAACATTCCTTCATACACAACCAGTCAGTTCAGTGTGACACACTTACTCTCTGAATATGGGAGTGGAACAGCCACAGAGGAGAAAAACTGAAAAAATATAAACATAGATAAGCCTTAGAAGGAAAAAAAACATTTAATAAATAAATAATGACTAAGTAAAGCCTACAATTCAGTGTTTGAAATCACACACTTTATAAATCTTTAAAAAAATCTTGGATTCAAAATCTATTTTAGGCTTCAATAATAAACAGTATGTTTCACACTGTTAAAGAAAAATTAAAGCACACATATGATGTAAAATGAATAAGAAATATTTTAGATTTTGTTAGCTTCAACCAAAGACCCTTACAGGCATCAAAGTACATCTAAAGTCTTCGATTCAACTATTCATAGGTCACTATCAAACACTGAGCATGTGAATTCCTTTGTACAAGTGTCAGGTTTTATTGCTTACTTTGAAGAACAAGATGTTTTTTTGGATCTTGCTCAAATCATGTTAGCTCATGTTGATGTCATTAAAGGTAAATAGTTTCAAGGCAACTTTTGACTTACATTGTTCACTTAAAATATTGCATTTTCATCAGTGGTCTCAGATTTTGGACCCACACTGTATTCACTGGGGACGTTTTTGGACAGATAGAGAAAGTAGACAATGAATGTATGTGACATATTAGATCTCTAACTAAAGACTCACCTCTTTTTCAGTAATGCACTGAAGTCCAGTTCTCCTGAGTCTTCACCTGCATCTGTGCTACTGTACGAGAGAAACGAATCACAGGCCACAAAATATTCTCACCTCATTATAAGATATGTACATTTTAGGGAAAACAGCTTCTATAAGATATATAATATGCAGTCATTTATTAAAAATGGATATGTATTTAATAAATTGTTTTGTAAAAGAACAGAATATCAAGCATGTTGATGCAAATGACACATGTCCAGGATGTATTATTATCTATGAAACATATGGAAAAGATGAACACTACTGTTCAAAAGTTTTGGGGTCGATAAGATTTTTAAATGTTTTTGAAAGAAGTCTGTTATGCTCTCCAAGGCTATATTTGTTTGATCAAAAAATTACAGTCAGAACAGTAATATTATTAAATATTATTATTAAAATAACTGTTTTCTATTTTTTATATATTTTAAAATTTTAAAAAGGTCAAAGCTGAATTTTTAGCAGCTATAACTCATGTCCTAAGTGTCACACAATCCTTCAGAAATATTTCTAGAATGCTGATTTTGTACTCAAGAAACTTTTATTTTGATTATTATTTATTAATGTGTATTATATTATAAATACACCCTTGCTGAATAAAAAAATATTAATTTCTTTAAAAAAAAAAGTTTTAAAGATGGATCTTATTGACCCCAAATATTTGAATGGTATATACTGACACATATATACAAGAACATATGGGACTGGTGTGTAGATGCACAAACAATACATGCACTTTATACAGATATCATTAAGTTCCACTGAGGCAATAGAAACTGGAGCAGAGCTGCACTATACTGTAAACAGGCTTTGTTGGCAAAGTTGAGTTAAAGACACAGAAATGCTGATGTACAGAAGAAATCCATAGCAGACTTCCGCTATATGATCACACATGACATAACTGTACATATCAAAGATCTAGGCATCTATATGTCTATTATAAGGCAACAATATTATAATAAGTGATCATCTTGATGCTAGAGCCTTCTCTCTGATCTGTAAAGCTAGTAGTATTTGAAAGATGTGAATCTATGACCCATGATGAACTGTCTTTAAGGAACTTCTTAAAGACACGAAGAGGAGCAACAAAACAGACACGTCACTCAAAGTTTGTGCCGCTGGTTCCACTGATTTTGACAAGGTGTCAGCCAAAGTTAAGAACTGCATCAAGAGATTTCTGCTATTACGTTTCAAATAACCAGAATTAAAGTATTTCATAACAGTCACGGACAAATGCGGTTTCTGATTAAACTGGTGGCAGCGTTACTAGTGTGATCCTCTAATTTGCTCCCTCTTAATCAGTGTCTGCACTTGAAAAGATCAGTGGACAGGGAAATCGTATTCACTTTAAGGCCCTCTGCCTCTGATACACCAGTAATGAGTGTTTGGAAATTGCCCTTCTCACAAAAACAGAGAAAAGTGTGAAAAGAGATGGAGGAAGACAACAGAAAGGAAATGGGACTTTGCAAAGGTCCTTGGAGAGTGAGTCATAAAGCGTCAGCAGTGACTAATATCACTCTCCTTAGATGTTGCAGACAAAGGGAGAAGATTGAAAAGGACAGAAAGAAAAGGGCAAGCTATAACCGATGACTGATAGAGGGACACGGATGGACACTGAAGGACACAATGAACTCTTTTGATGACAAATCAGCAGTGTTGGGCTAGTTACTCAAAGAATGTAATATATTACTCAATACTAGTTACTCATTTCAAAAGTAATATTGTTACTTTACTTATTACTTTCTGGCAACAGTAATTAGTTACACTACTAGTTACATTACTTTTTCTTCACGCCCCACAGAAGTTGTAACTGTATCTTCCCCATAAAATTCTAGTGATTGATAGTGATATTCAAGTAGAAGTGTTGTATTAATCTCATTAATTGTCACGTGTAGCTTGAAGCTAATTGTCATTTCTCCGTTACCCATATACGATTATATTTATATTTATATTAAGTTTGCAAGAAAAAACAAAAATTTTCTAAAAAGATTTTTAATTATAGTAATATGTACCACATGCTGATCAGAGGGATGTTGGTGGGATGTAATGCCAGAGTAAAGTAAAGCCACAACTTACACAACAGTGCTCAGATCATCTTTTTTCCTGACAAAATCAATATAATGCAATATTTCTATCTGCTGAATGTAAGCTTTTCCATATTCCAAGCTTGCCTGCTGCACTGGGGACATCACATGCATGTGCGAGTCATGAAAATTATGAAAATAAATCTAGGAATTATTTGATTGTTGGATTTTAAATCAGCGGGGTTGAGGCATCAAAAGTAAATAATTAACTAAGCTGTTTTATGGATGGTAACTGTAATATTATTACTGAAATCTTATTAGTAATTAGTTACACTACTAGTTACTGCAAAAAGTAATATTATTACAGTAACTAAGTTACTAGTTACTGCCCAACACTGCAAATCAGAGGGTTTGGTTGGGTAAAGACAATGACTGTGAATATATCCCCTGCTGCAGCAAACCCCATTAGCTACCTGCCAGGCTCTCCCATCTTCTTCTTACCACCTGCACTGATGCTCCTGGGTAATCAGCAGTTTCAAAAAGTGTTAACGCAATAGAAATACAAAAATTTAAATCCCAAATATGACTTAACATAAAAACAAACCACATAAAGAAGCACTAGGATCTACGCACACAAAATCATCAAACCAACACACCACACGACATTCAAGAAAGCAAACAAACCAGGTAAGCACTTTAATATGTTGCTGAAATAGCACGATACTGCTGGTCTGCATGAGTCACGTCACTTTTTAAAATTTTATGAAGCAAGTGTTGAAATGAATAGTTTGTAGTTTATTAAAAACACAAAGACAAATACTCATGTGCGTCTAAATGCAGTGCGAATATCAAACCCATCTGTTGTACGAGCCTCTGTGAAATGCACACATTACCAATTAATTTGGAACAATTATCAATTAAAACAAATAATTCATTCCTTGTTGATATTTATCAAGCATGCATTTAGTTATTTTTATTACCATGCACTGCCAGGTCAAAATTGCAGCTGTCAAACTTGTCTCTAGAGGACACCTCACAACGATAAGCTCCAGCGAAGTTGGCTTTAGCTGCAATGATATGCATCTCGAAGGTGTACACCTGAATAGAAAAAGGTGTTTGGTTAATTTTGCTAATTTTTGACTTTCAAGCTTTTCTAAACATATCAAGGTAGTATATTACACAACTGTTTGGTATTGACCATTGCCAGACCTTCGTGTTGCGGTCATAGTGCTCTTTGAGTTGAAGGTGCTTTCCTGACTTGCTGGCCAGATCCATCCACTTTCCTTTGAACCATTTTACTGTGGGCTTCTTCAGCAGAGATTCACCACACACCCGAGCAACAAAAGTAATGTTCTCACCTAAATGGGGGAACAGATTGGAAGATAATTTTTATTTCATATGTACTATCCATTTCTTAGTGACTAGAGGCCCTGTTACTCACCTACATTTACCTCCCCACTTTGAGGCCTTTCAGTGAAGAGACCAGTAAGGTCCTGCCTTGTGTCAGGCTGATGACTCTCAGGCAGACCTAGAAGAACAAATAGAAAAATAGGTTTGTTATCCAGTGAATCTTACATTTTTTAAATGTTTCATAAAACTAATTTGCATATTTAAATATGCCTGTGTGTTTTTATATTCACCTTCAGGTGCTACACCATCTGATGCGGTTCCACTGGTGTCTGCTGCTGAGCTTTCAGTAGGTGCTGATGGAGTCTCTTTAGGTTCTTCAGGCTTAGGCTCTGCAACTGCAGGATCTGGGGATACAGCTTTTTGTGGTTCCTTTACTGCAACAATAAAAAAATCCTTAAAATGGCTTTCAAGCAGATGAAAACAAGTGATAATAACCCATTTGGGTCAGTGTTGATGAATGTAAGTACCTAAAGCCTTACTTCCACATTACAAATTCATAATTCGTCATTTCTGCATCTATAAAAGGAATTCAATATAAAAAAAGTCTAGGCCAAAGCAAGATGCTAATTCTTTAGCTCATAAGGCTCTTGAATATAGCGTTTTAAACTTAAAGCCTGATTTTGTTTGGAGAAAAATCGGACACTAAAAACATTCCACACATATTGCCCTCAAAACACACTATACCTGTCTGTTAATGAACAAGCTTTTGCTTGCAAAGTTTTGTCCTCATGGGCCTTTTATTGCTTTGATATTGCTCTCTTCAGGATTCTAATGGCCACACATTATTAGGATAGAGTCTTGCTTTTTCATCTTCTGTTGATGAATGTAAGTACCTAAAGCCTTACTTCCACATTACAAATTCATAATTCGTCATTTCTGCATCTATAAAAGGAATTCAATATAAAAAAAGGTCTAGGCCAAAGCAAGATGCTAATTCTTTAGCTCATAAGGCTCTTGAATATAGCGTTTTAAACTTAAGGCATGGTATATGTTGGGCCTGGTAAGCTAAGACTATAGCCTCGACTAACCAGTGGGCAAATCTTTATTTGGAGACAGCCTTTCCCTTCTGCTGTCCTCCAAAGCAGACAAAGAGCTGGTCTGAGGTCCTGAAGCTCTGCGTACGGTCCACGTAAGTGCGCAAAGCGCGAACGGGACAGAACCACTAGACTAGACGGTGTAACATTTCCATAGCAGTGACTCTTGACTTAAAGGAGTAGTTCACTTCCAGAATGAAAATCCTGTCATCATTTACTCGCCCTCCACTTGTTCCAAACCTGAATGAGTTTCTTTCTTCTGTTGAACACAAAATAAGATATTTTGAAAAATGTTCCATAGTATTTTGTTTCCTTCTGTGGAAGTCAGTGGTGCCCATCAACTGTTCTGATTTTTCAAAACATCTTCTTTTGTGTTCAATAGAAGAAGAAGCTCATACATGTTTGGAACAAGTGACGGGTGAGTAAATGGTGACAGAATTTTCATTCTGGAAGTGAACTACAACTACTCCTTTAAGTGTTCGCTCAGCTTTCTGTAGCACAGCTTCCCGTCAAAATAATAGCTAGCATTTAGACAAGATAATGCAAGATAGGCTTTTTTTTTGTTCTTGTGTGGAAAAATGAATATGAATGCTTCCTGTTTGCTGATTGTACATGTACAATGCAAGACAGGGAACATATCAACATCATAAGACATGCCATACTGAAAAAAACTCATGGACTCATGACTAAAGATATAAATCAGGACAGCATTAAAATGGTAACTATTTTGACAATGAGGAGCACACGTTTCTCATCTTTCTACTTAGTTTTCTTAGCACACTTTGAAATATTCTCACAAAATCTAAGAAATTTAGTAAAGGAGGCTTTACATTTCTTCTATTTACATGCCATGTGTAAATGTGATATTT
>NW_015505375.1:1210915-1211481 GCF_001515645.1 Sinocyclocheilus grahami
CACGGCTGGGCAGGGGGCTCGTGAGGAGGCATAGCGTCCCTGAACTGGACCCTGCTGCCCATCGGTGAAAGGAGAGGGGGACGGCCGTGTGGAGACTGGGTCTCGTGCACCGCCATCCGCGACCTCTTGGGACCCGGAGACAAAGGAAACTGCTCTTTTATTGAAGTTTTGGGTACCACTGGCTACTGGAACAGAAAAAATGGGAACAAAGGATTCTCCACCTGGCCTCCTCCGGGGGAAGGAGTGGTGCGGTCACCATCTCCTGAAGAGCAGGATCCAAGACCTCCGGGTCACCCGTCTCAGGGACGCCACCTGCCCTGGCGCTTCACGGGCTTGGCAGGGGCGGAGGCGGGCTGCGCCGTTTTCCTGCCGGAGCGGAGGTGGAGGCCGCAGGAGAGCGCCCTCGGCGACGAGCAGACAGAGGGGCTGCAGCCGGCGGTGTGGTGGAGACAGCAGCAGACCGCCGGGGCAGGATGTGTCGAAACGCCTCCTTCTGCTTCTGCGCGGCGGAGAACTGATGGGCAAAGCCCTCCACCGCTTCGCCTAATAGGCCGGCCTGGGAGATC
>NW_015505375.1:1212194-1213040 GCF_001515645.1 Sinocyclocheilus grahami
TCTGGATCTGACTCGGGCAATGCCACTCTTCCTGACGGAGGCAGCACAGCCGAATCCTCAGCTCCAGAGCCTAGCTCACCCTCCGATGCAGCGATCGACATCCTGTCATCTGCCTGTGCTCTTCAAGAGATGCTGGTCCCCGCCCTGTCCGAGGATCCAGAAGACTAGTCCGGAATCGTCAGGTGGTGTAATAAGCATGAGGAAACGGGGAAGCTCTCACCGCGATCCTCAGATCTCCCTGACCATGAACCGAAGTAGCCCTCCGAGAACCGGAGGAGCTAGAACGGGGCATAGCAAGGGGGATACCCCCTCGTTTCACGAGGAGGTATCTAGACCGCAACACCACGATGGTCATGTTCCCGCACTGAGAACATGACTCATCCATGAGCGCTGCCGCATCGTGCTGCAAGCCCAGGCACGGGATACAGATACGAGATACCGCAGAATGGAAGCTGCAGCCCGCCGAGGTTTCTAGCAGCCTGGATGGCAACCCCCGCTGACACGCCGTGACACCAACCCCAGCTGTTTTTTCCAAACACTCATGGAGATTCGTCCTGTAGACGGCTCGGGTCTGAAGTGAAAAGTTGATGTGCGTTTGCACCCCGAGACTCTCCTTTTATACCCACGCTGCGGGGCGGGGTGCGCGTGGCGAAACACGCACGCCAACTGTCATTGGCTTGTTTAGTTAACACTCGAAGGTGATTGGGCTCTCGGGCGAGATCGCAATTCGTCAATCATGACTGACGTAACGTCGAACGTGACTGACTGAAAGGGAACTGGATGAGATGTCCTTGGAGTCTCGCTGCCATCTCCCTTTTACATCAGGCTTCTCAGTCTCTTCTTCAA
>NW_015505375.1:1214370-1217407 GCF_001515645.1 Sinocyclocheilus grahami
AAAAAAAACTTTAATTTTGATTTCACAGGGACTTTAAGTCACCCTGTAATGAAAGAATGATAAGACAATCTAATTTATTTTTCCAATAAATAATTTTGCGCCAGCACAATTGAGCAAAGTTATTAACTGGTCATGGATTAAAAATCGAACTGTCAAAATACCAATGACCCAAGTTATATTAAAAAACAGTGTAAAATGTACACAGTAATGTACTCCTAGCATATAATATGAATGCAATATTTAATAAACTACTTTTGCCTTTTGACACTTGAAAGTGTTGCTGTAAGTTGATCTTCATGGCTATTGTTACTCGCATGCCTTTAATTATTAACTGCTTATTCATCGTTCTTTCTTTCACTTTGAGTTACACATTTTCAATCACATCAGTGCAAATGGTTCAAGCCTAAAACAAGCCAACCCTCTGGGTTTAAAAATAGAATGCATGGGCTCCCCATTGAGAACTGCAGTCCATGTTGACACAGCCACAGGTAGCTGCTAGATGGATTAGCTAGGATCTATTTCTGTTGTTTATCAAGTACTGGTCCCTCTCTTGCCATTTCAAAACCATGGGTATCCACATTGCCTTTATTCCACAGTGATAATAAACTAATGATGTATCTGTGGTACATATGTTTTGAACCATAATGTCTGTGAGATAAGCACAAAAATGTGAAATTTGAAATGTTGGGTTGAATGTATAATAGCAGAATTATAGATGAAAGGTAATTGCCTAGAGTGGGAGGTCATGGGATAATTAAAGTCACAGAGTGTCCGCCAATACTCATTGGAGTTTGCAATAAGCTGGGATGGGAAGGGAAACTATTTCATGAAGGTGACATTTATCATGAAGCTTATACTAGATGCTGATGGTTGCCAAACATTTCATTCCTAGGTGTGTCACTCAAAAGCCTTCAAAAGAAAGTCTGTTCAGTCATGATAAACTATCATTAAGAGCATATTGTTATGGAGACGTCCTGTTATGAGTCTAGAGCAGTGGTTATCACCCTTTTTGTCTCCTTTAACTTTGTTTAAAAAAAAATAAATAAATAAAAAAGATTGTTAATGTGACTACATATATTTTAAGAATGATTGGGGCCCTATTTGGCCCTAGCACCTGGTAGAGAGCCACTGGTATACAGCCTTTGAAATACACTGAAGAGATTTAAAAAGGGAAGAGAAAGTGTGAAGAGAAAGTGTCTGCAGATTAATTTTATGGCTACCACTAAACTCCATTGCTTAATACTGAAAAGTCATGCAACAGCATTGTTAGAATGTTGTAGGTCTTAGCGAATATCACTGCAGTGGACTGTCAAACAGGTGCTATCACATTATGGCAATCTTTTAATTCCTGTTTAGGCAGGGTTATTCTGTGCACTTTTGGAGAAAAGCCCTTTAGTCCACTGCCATTATTCTATCACATTTGCTTAGATAGGCCAGGAATTGATATTTTGGTTTAAAAGAAGGTCGTTTTTAATATTTTGCCAATAAGAAATTCAAGAAAAGTGCACATAATAGTCACACGCTTTGAATGCTTTCCATACAGTAGGCTTAAAAAAACAGCAGCTGTACCATGCAGAACTTTTTATAAGAACATTGTGACAATATATTATGGAACTGCTCATTCAAATCAACTGACACTGCCCATTTTTTTCAATATATGTTGTTCAAATTACTACAGATTAATTGTTCAAATGATAACAGAACAAGAATCAGAGGTGCAGGAGTTCAAATCATAGAAAATACATAATCACAGAAAACCCAGCACACATAGGGTCAAACTTCAGAACGGAAAGGTAACATTCCCTCAACCAACAACTCAAAAACAACACCGATTAAAAGTCTCTCCTGACTGACAAAAATCTGTTATATACACAACTGTCAAATAGAAATAAGAACAAAAACACTGGCATACCTGCCTTTATAGTTGGCTCTGGCATCCTGGTTGAGTGTCCCTATTGGGTTCCAACAGGCATTGTGGACACCAACACCAACACTTCTCTTTTAATAGATACCCCCCGCCCCACACACCCCAAATGTCACACAGTACATGCCCCAAACCATCCTGCCCACCCCTTCAGCCATCTACCACCATGATTGAGCACACCATCCATCACTTTCATTGGTTAACAGAACTAAAGAAAATAAAGAAGCTATAGGATGAAGGATAAGGGAGCAGGTACCGGATGGGTAAATTTAGAGTCTGGCTGTAGCTAATCATCTTCAGATGTTCCCTCCCAACCATACTGCTCAAAGAAAGGGCTCAAACACTTTTTTTGTTTGTTTGTAATATTTTTTCTTATATTCTTGAACAACCTCTGACATTGCTGGACCTCCAGGAAGCCACAGCTTTTACATCTGCAGCTTTGTATTCTGTGCTTGTCAACAAATAAAGAATAGGTTTAGGATGAGCCCCTACTTTCCCAACATAAATTACATAAGGTGTGTATACATTTAGTTAAGTGGATTTAATTGTATCAATTTCTATCTAGAATTAAACAAAGAGATGATATTGTTACTTCATAATGGAGGGAGTGTTCTTGCTAATGACAATAGAAGCCCCAAGAAAAGATTGTATTGGACAAATTAGGCCCAAAGAGACTGACATCTATTACGAAAAAAACAGTAGGCCTACTTCCCCACAAGTGCAGGACCCCTTTCCTCATGCCATCAGTCAAGCATTGCTAAGTTTGACATTTCTGTCAAGAGTCTAATGATAATGATGCTTGTCTAGTGCACACGCTCATGTAACAGTGCCTGAATTCATCCTGTGAGTTAAGTTCATTCTTTGGGGTCTATTGTTTCAAACTGTTATTTACTTTAATGAAAAGCCTGAAATGATTTTTAAATCAAACAACTAACTTTTTTAACAAACTGGCCCTAAAAGCATGAATGGACTAACATTTCATGTCTTTTTCAATATCTCCTAAAGATTGTTTTATAGGGGATTAATATACGTAACTTTACAACTGTTTTCACTTTCTCTCATGCTTATGTCCACCTTTTGACCCTGAGACATAAAGGACACAACTGAACATCA
>NW_015505375.1:1217965-1219539 GCF_001515645.1 Sinocyclocheilus grahami
TGTGGGGTCCGTCACTCACGTACATTCCATTGGCATTCTGTGAGGAGAGGTCCGTGTCGTCTGGCCTTCAACAGCTACGAGCAATCTGTGCCCTTGTCATAGAGGTTAGGGGTCTGTAGTCTGTCTGGAGTCACAATCCAAAGATAAGTGCTGGTTGACAGGGTCCTTGACCTATAACAAATGCCATGAAATTGTGAATATAGCACGTGGCAACTAAGCTAAGTGTAATAGTACAACAACAAAGAAAGAACAAAGCAAACTGTGCTTCCTGGCAAGTGATGTCTTACATACAAATTCACAAACTTAAGAAGCTGCTGCACACACACTATTACTGTCTGTGATAGGCCTAATAAACCAGACAGATTTCCTTTCTAGTAAGATGTCATAATCAGACAGGTTACACGTAAAACCTTAATTCTATTCATTTGCATGTGATTTTGTAAGACTTCTAAGTTTAAACTGGATAGTTCACCCAAAATGACAATACAGTCAGTTTACTCACCCTCCTGAGGTTATACTTGGATTCCCCCTAGTGGTCTGTCTGTGTTTACAAATTGACAAAAAAATTGACAAAAAAGTGACATTCTAATCTAATAACTTAAGTAACTAATGATAACTACAAGTTCTGCAAACCCACACATTTCAGAGTGTTTGATATCTATATTAGGCCTATACCTTTGTAATGAAAAAAATCTAAATTTAAGTCTAGTTGTATGATTATACTCAATGTTTACATTTATAATGGAAATGTTTATTGTAAGCAATTAATTATTAAAATTGCTCATTATTATAAAAAGTATTTATTATGTGACTTTTATTTTGGAGCGAAGTGAGCTTTAATATTTGCCCGGAAGTATTATTCGGCGTAGAAGAACATCGGATCTGTATATGATAAGACACACAGGAGAGCTGTGTAAATGTTCTAGAGATCCGTCAACCAGCATTGATTCGTGCATGTCCCGTGTTTCATTGTGATTTCCTGTCAGGTTTTATTGTTATTGTTGCATCAGATCGTGGAAAATGGCAAGCACAGGAGATACAGGTGATATTTCTCTATTTACTTATTTTGCGATGTAACAGTCATGATGTACGCTATGAACATTAACGCTTGTTCCTCCTGTAGAGGCCTGTTTAAAGTTAATCATTCATGCTGATTCTGTTCAACCCTGCAGCTGTTGCAGGATGTTTCCCACTATTTGTTCTATTGATGTACTGCTCTTAACATAAGCATATAATATTATAGCTATGTGGTAACATGCCTGAGTCTCTCCGATCAGTGTGTGGCTGGCTGTCATATTGTCATATTAGCTGCTTGTCTCTCTGAACATTTGACAGATGAGCTGAAATCAGACAGCCGAAGTAACACAGACTGTAAGGAGTTAAATCATTTCAGATTGAACTAGGAATGAGAATCGTTTCTTGACGTTTACGTTATTATACTGGTATTATTTGTTGGTCTTTTAATGAAAGAAATACAGGCTGTTGCAAGATGATAAGATAATTATCAGATTAAAACAGAACAGATGTAACAACATGTAATGTTACACGCACACACACACACACACACACACACA
>NW_015505375.1:1219549-1247418 GCF_001515645.1 Sinocyclocheilus grahami
GTTATTTACAGTTGTTGTAATGACTATATATTTGCTGTGGGCCCTACAGCTGGCTTTCTGATAATCTAGGTGTGAATCCAGAAGGATCTGCCACAGCTGAACCACAATGAACTGGAATTATCAACTGCTGTGACATGCTTTAAGTGTTCCATTTAAGTGTTTCATTGTAAAACGAATAACCAATTAGATTAATTGGATACACACACACACACAAAAAGCATTTATGTATGCACATGACATGTATTATGATGGGCTCTCGAACACGATCAATGCAAATAAATCAAGCATGCGCACAGATGTGGGGTCCGTCACTCACGTACATTCCATTGGCATTCTGTGAGGAGAGGTCCGTGTCGTCTGGCCTTCAACAGCTACGAGCAATCTGTGCCCTTGTCATAGAGGTTAGGGGTCTGTAGTCTGTCTGGAGTCACAATCCAAAGATAAGTGCTGGTTGACAGGGTCCTTGACCTAATAATAATAATAATAATAATAATGCTGTTAAATGAGTCAGATGTGTTCAGCCTGGACTGATTCATAAGTGGTTTTGATTTAATAAAGAACAGGTTCATAAGAGTCATTCGTTTCATTTTCTTTTGCACGTCACGCACATTTCTCAGAAATTTGTCATGCATTTTTAATATATTTTCAATAGCATGTTAATACGTGTTGTTGTTTTTTTAGCATTATTAAATGCTATTACAGTATTTATTCATATTTGAAATAAACCTTTTTAAATGTTTTATTGTAGTTTAAGTTTTAGTGGTTTTAGATATTTTTATCTTATTTTATTTCAGCTTTATTTCAATGAACAAAAAATATTTTTATTGGTTTTAGTTAACGGTAACTATTTTAATGGCCCTTTACAGGTTTATTTGTGCTCCAGATATGTTTCATCTCTTGTTGGATATGTCTTAAGTTATTTTGGGTATTTCAATTTATTGCTATTTATATGTCTATTTGACTTAAAGTTATATAATTTCAGTTTACCCTCAATTATTAAATTAATTGACAGTTGTGAGTGTATCATTTCACATTTGTGTGTTAGCTGATTATTACAGCTTATGTTTCAGAGGAATGAGGTTAGAGAGGATTACAGGTGTCAATACAGTCATTCTCCACAGGCCCCAAGCTCGTTTCTAATGTCTGCTCGTCTATGTGTTTATGTGTGTCTATGCACTTTTGTTTTCCCAGCCTTTGATTATGGCTTCTTACTGTGCATAAGTGAGGATGCTCTCAGGGTTGAGACTCTGAATGAGTACTTGAGCAGTCGCAGTTATCTGGTTGGCTACGGGCGTTCGCAGGTGGATGCAGAAGCCTTTGCACTTCTATGCAGGCCCCTGCCCGAGCGGCATGTCCACGCCCTGCGCTGGTACAAACACATAGCCGCCCTGAAGCCCCAAACGAATGGCCAGACCCCAGAATGCAGCAGTGAGTAGACAGAACTCCCCCTGTCGTAGTCAGGGTGCATGAACGTCGGTTGTAGCTGAATTGTGGTTTTATTTTGTACTTTGATTTAGTGGTTTCTGTGCTGAGGACATTTTCAGTATGTGTTGCATGAGCTTGAGGTGTGGGTAGTTTGATGTGTTAGTTAGTGTACATAAGGTGAGGTGTTGACGGGAATCTGAAAATGAATGTACAGTCAAAACAAGACGATCACTTCTCAGGTTTGTTCTGGACAGGACCGGAATGGGTTGAGTTGTAGGTGACTGATACACACTGTGTGACTGAGGTGTTGTGGTTTTAAACCGTTCTTTCATTAGCCCGCAATGTTTTGCGGCTTTGTTGGCACATTGTTTGTTTCACTTTTGCACTGTGTATGTGTTACTTTCATTTATACGTTTAATGTTTTCTATGAGGAAAAAAAACCCTCTCTTATACTATTGCATCAGGTGTGCACCAACAACTATTTCCCGTGATGCACCTGTTGTTCAGTATAGGGATTGAATATTATAAATTAATCTGTAAAAGTGACTCTTGTTTTTCAGCAAAGGCAAAGCGGGTGCAGCCACCATGGTCTCCGCCAGAAGGAACAGATGTTTCAAAGCTGCATCTTTATAACAGCCTCACACGGACCAAGGTACAGTATGAAAGATAAAACAACATGTGTGGCTGACATGTAGAACATTACTAGACTAAATTAACACTTTCTATATTTTATCTTACTATAGTATTGGTAGCTGAAAGCATAATCAGATTAACCCAAATATTTTTAAAACATCAACATATACAATATCAAATTTTTTTTAATTTAAGAAATGAATTATTATATATTGTGAGCATGCACATAATTGATCAAATGTGACCGTGAGAACATTTGTAATGTTACAGACGTAAAGATTTCTATTTCAAATCAATGCTGTTCTTTTGAACTTTATATTAATCAAAAAACATGGTTTCCACAAAATATTAAGCAGCACAACTGTTTTCAACATTGATAATAAGAAATGTTTCTTGAGCATAAAATAAAACCAAATCAGCCTATTAGAATTTTTTCTGAAGGATCATGTGACACTGAAAACTGAATAATGTTGTTTTTCCATTACAAGAATCAATTAAATTTTATTATGTATTCAAATATAAAAAAACAATTTAAATTGTAGTAATATATTAAACTATATATAAACAGTATTACTGTTTTTGCTGTATTTTTGATTAAATAAATTCAGCCGTAGTGAGCACAAGAGACTTGTGACACTGAAAATGGAATAATGTCTGCTGAAAATTCAGCTTTGCCATCACCAGAGATAAATTACATTTTAAAACAAATTCAAATATAAACAGCTATTTTTTAATTGTGATAATATTTCACTGTATTAATGTTTTTACTGTATTATCGATCAAATAAATTCAGACTTCTTTCATCAACATAAAAAATGAATGCTGTGTTATAATAAACTACCAAAACCATTCATATCCATCTTGTTTTGTGCATTATAGGAGGTGTTTGTACCACAGAAGGGCAACAAGGTTTTGTGGTACTGCTGCGGCCCCACTGTTTATGATGCTTCTCACATGGGTCATGCCAGGTGACATATTCCCCATCCATTCATAGTATTTCTTTGTTTTCAGTGTGCCCCAGCTGTTGAAAACAGCACAGTAGACACAGCACAACAGTCAATGAAAAGGCTGAAGCAGACATTCAGCTTTCAATCCAGGCTAAGTATTTGTTAGCTGTGTATGTGAGGCTGCAAACCCAATCACAAAGAACTATTGTATTTGAATATGGTTTAATGAACATGGGCAAAAAGAGAAAATATTAAAAAAATGTTCCATCCAAGGCCCATACAGCGTTTTTGATGGATCAGTTCTCTGTATTTCATGCGGATTCAATGTCTTTGTTCTTTCAGGTCTTACATTTCTTTTGACATACTTCGGAGAATACTGAAGGATTATTTCAAATACGATGTCTTCTACTGTATGAACGTCACAGATATTGATGACAAAGTAAGAGCAGCGTTTGCACAGAGTGTGAATGTAGTTGACCTTAAACATTTGAACTCTGTAGAACCTTATAACTTATGCTTTTGGTCATATGAAATGCTACTGAGGGTAGTTTAAATCAATCATCAGTGTGACCTCTTCGTTTCAGATCATCAAAAGAGCCCGACAGAACTACCTGCTGGAGCAGTATGGAGAGAAGAAGCCCAGTCCCTCTCAGATACTGCAGGATGTGTTAACAGCCCGAACGGTGAGGGGAAAATAAAGCAAGCACATCACTCCAAATGAATCCTGTTATCATGCTGAAAGTTACTGAAAGTACCAATTTAAAGACACCATGAAATCAAAACTGATAATTCCTATTTGTATGCAGTGTTGCAGTTAGAAATTATTCATCCATGCACATCATTATCAAAAAATATTTTAAGAATTTAATTTTTTTAAACATGCTCTCATAATTTTTAATCAATATCATTAACATGCCCTCTTCTTTTGCATCTCTTCTCTGATGACGTGTGCATCGGCATGAGGGCTGGACAAAAAAGTTGTCCAGTAGCACTCCAAGTTTCAATCATTCCCCTCCAGCAACCTGGGACTCACATGAAACGATCATAGAATTAGCAAATGACTATGAGAAGATGTTTCATTCAGACATGCATCACTATAGACTTTTTTATGTTCTGTCAGCTGAACAATGGGCATGTTGTTAATCAACAGTCCATTCCACTGAACGCACTGTACTTCTGTCTCTCACAACCTTGATTTCATTCTTGTCAAAAATTAAGTATGTTGCTATCCTGACTAAGGTCTATAGCAGGGGTGCCCAAACTCGGTCCTGGAGGGCCGGTGTCCTGCAGAGTTTAGCTCCAACCCTAATCAAACACACCTGAACCAGCTAATCAAGCTCTTACTAGGCATACTAGAAACTTCCAGGCAGATGTGTTGAGGCAAGTTGGAGCAAAACTCTACAGGACACCGGCCCTCCAGGACCGAGTTTGGACACCTTGGTCTATGCGGAAGACAAGACGGTTGCAATTTTCATTTCATGCCAACTTTAAGATAGAAGACAGAAATACTGCATGTTCTGCAAATTTGAATTATTTGCTTTAATTGATGCTTTTAAAAATAAACTCTTCTTCTAATAGTTCAGGTCTGTCTGTCACACAACTTATCAGTTATTTTTATCAGTGTGCCCTGCCTCGTGGTTGCGTAAACTTTCACATTAGCAAGATAATAAAGATGTATACAGTATCCTGAAGTACTGAAAGAACTGCCTTTAACTAATTAAATGAATGATTTTGCTGAAAAGATTTAAGCGGCTCTGAAAACTAAATGGAAGCATTACCACCTCAAACCCTCAAGACTGTTAGTTTCTGGCCTTCACAAAAATGTCTTCATTGCTTTCATCTGTTTCCCCATCACTGTGCTTTAATGTAATTTGGTTTTATTGTGTTTAGCCATTTAAAGCCAAGCTTGCTGAAACTACTGACCCAGATAAGAAACAGATGCTGGAGAGGCTGGATGCAGCAGTGGATGCTGCCCTTGGTCCCCTACAGATGTCAGTGCAGAGCAACGCTGCAGGCGATACACTCCAGAATCAGGCACAGGTAGATGATATGTGCAACGTTTTAAAAACACTTAATGTGACTGAGTTTGATCTGGCTCATATGAGGCATTCTGCTCTAAATTATACATCAATTAACATTGTGTTTTAATGAGATAATTTGAATTCATGGCATGATTCTGAAGCTAACTTGTTCTTCTTAATGGTTTTCATTGTTAGGTCTTATTGGAGGAGGCTAAGGATCTCTTGTCAGATTGGTTAGACTCCCAATTTGGGAGCCAAGTGACGGAAAACTCAATCTTCTCTTTGTTGCCAAAATACTGGGAGGGAGAGTACCATAAAGATATGGAAGCCCTGAATGTGAGTAAACTGATACTGGTGAATAATTCAATAGCTTGAAAATGATCCGTCTATGTATGTACACTAGCTACTGTTCAAAAATGTGTGGTCAGTAAATTATTATTATTATCAATGTTTTTAAAAGGAGTCTCATGCTCACCAAGGCTGAATTTATTTGATTAAAAATATAGTAAAAACAGTAACATTGTGAAATATTATTACAATTTCGAGTAAACTGATACTGGTGAATAATTCAATAGCTTGAAAATGATCCATCTATGTATGTACACTAGCTACTGTTCAAAAATGTGTGGTCAGTAAATTATTATTATTATCAATGTTTTTAAAAGGAGTCTCATGCTCACCAAGGCTGAATTTATTTGATTAAAAAATAGTAAAAACAGTAACATTGTGAAATATTATTGCAATTTAAAATAACAGTTTTCTGTTTTAAATATATTTTAAAATGTTATTTCTGTATGTTTTCAATTTCCAAATAACCTTTATTTTTGATATTTTTTATTGCTACTATTATTATTTGAATGGTTTAAAGTAAAAAAAAAACATTTTGTTGTCATTATAAAATGCCCCATTAAGACCCTTATGACTGTGTCAAGGTCATTATAAAAGCTTCTTTGAAAATATCACACAATTTGTCCTCTTAAATGAAAGTACACGTTTTGTTCAGGTCAAATGGAGTAAGTAAAAGAACTTTATTCATTACTGTCATTATTTTTGACCTATGACATTTTTTATAACTTTTTTGAGAAATAATGATTAAGAAAAGTCATATATTTTTCAAGGGGCAAGGAAGGTTTTTTTTAACTAGATGGATACACCACTTGTCATCTTGTCACCACTTGTCAAAGATAACTAAGTACCTTTTACGTACCTTGGCACGTAAAAGATTTGTATTTTTTCTTTTCTCAAAACATCCTTATTTGTCATTGAGCTATATGGAGTCTCTGTGGTGTCCGTACATTTGTGTAGTCATTTATTCTGCCTTGTACATTTGTCCCAGTAACTACAGTATGAAGTTTTGACATTGTGCATTGTGCTCTATTTCCTTTCAGCAAGGCAGCTTCGTTTGGCCTTTCTGATGCATTCATGGAAAGACACATTGGATTACTCCAACAACACAATGGAGTCAGCCATCCAATATGAGAGATTCATAAACGTGAGTGAGAAACCAAATGGAAGAGGCAGTGGGGGAGAAAAGTGCCACAATTATTTTCATAATCTATCCAAATTTAATATCTGCCACTTATCAGCATACAGAATCCTCATAAGTGCACAATAGGCTTATCTAGATTCCTTCAAGAACCCAGAAGGTCGGAGAATAGTGCGTGTCCTTCAGGGCGCATTAATTCCGTCTTTCCACCTATCAATTACTCCGTCACCAAGGAATATAACATGGGCAGAGTTCCAAATTTGCCTGAAACACACAGGCAGCCATTATACCTATGACTGACCTACATGCTATATTTTCTTAGGCCAGCCTCACTCGAACTTGAGGTTAGGATCTTAATGAGATGCACTGTGTTTTTCC
The DNA here is from genome assembly GCF_001515645.1 of Sinocyclocheilus grahami. Taxonomy (NCBI): domain Eukaryota; kingdom Metazoa; phylum Chordata; class Actinopteri; order Cypriniformes; family Cyprinidae; genus Sinocyclocheilus; species Sinocyclocheilus grahami. The sequence continues at coordinate 1,226,440 of NW_015505375.1, forward strand.
TTCCACCCCAGTCCACCGCCAAAGGCTGTACTTGAGTAAAAATGAAGACAGCTTATTAGAAGGTGATGCAATAATAGTGCAATTCCCTTAACAGAATTTGGCTGAAATGTGACTGGAGATGAATAGAGGTTCTGAGGTCCGAAATTAGAAGCAAAAGCTGTAAACATTCAAACAAAGTACATTAAAAAGCTGAGAGTGTTGTTAGTGTGTGTAGTGTGGGAAATGTTAAACAATTAGTTAACACAAAAACTATTTTAAGTGTAGTCTAACAGTAGCAGCATTTGTACCGTTTCAAATAAATGCTGTTCTTTTGATCTGTTCATTAAAGAATCCTGAAAAAAAAGTGTTATGGTTATAACTTGCAAAAAAAAAAACTTACGAGCCCAAGCGTTTGAATGGTTTAGTGTGATTTAAACTCATCTTGCAGTTTATGAAAAAGAACATGTATGATTGTCCTATAGACTTGCATTGTAAGTCCATAACTTGTTTAAAATGGAATATTCTTTTGAAGTGAGCAAGTGGTATATGACTTTGTGTTCTGCTCCTCTCTTACTTTGTTTCCACAGGAGTTCTTCCTAAATGTTAAAGATATTCTGAGGAGCCCTACAGACATCACTGGCCAGTTTGAGAAATGGGAAGCTGAGGAGATTGAACTAAACAAAAGGTGACGCATATGTTCCTGAAGACTACATTGTCTTTCTCTTAAAAATAAAGCTTTATCACTCATTACGGTCATTTGTGTGTGTTTGTGTAGCTTCTATGAGAAGAAAACATCAGTTCACGAGGCGCTGTGTGACAACATAGACACTCGTTCGGCTCTGGAGGAGATGCGTGCTCTTGTTGGTCAGAGTAACACCTACATGGCTGCCAGAAGGAGTGCAAAACTACCGCCTAACCGCATGCTGCTGCAGAGCATTGCCCTGTATTTGACCGACATGCTTAAGGTAGCATAACAAAAAAGTAGTTATACAGAGCTTGATTTTGGACATAATAGATACATGGAGACAACAAGAGAACGCTTGTTTCTGTAGTATCTCTAAAATTCTTTACCCATATTGCTACATTTAAAACTAAACATCTGGTCCTCTCCTAAAATCTGAATAAGTTTAGATTAAGAGACAGAAACCGAAACAATGGATGCACATTGAAGAGCTTGCTAAAACTGTTTTCTGCTTTGACAGACATTTGGAGCGATTGAGGGAAGTGAGCCCATTGGCTTCCCTGTTGGAGGAAACGGACAGAATGCTGATGTAAGCAACACCACTCAGATCATGTTTGATTCATCTAAGGTTTTCCTTTTCATTTCTGTTCCAAAGCCAGACTTGTGAAGACATGTCATTAAAGATTCAATGTAATGATGCTTTTTTTTGTGAATTATCGTCCACCATAATGACTAATCTGTCATTAAACTCCTCTTAATCTTTTCATTTCTGTTTCAGTTGGAGAGCACAGTCATGCCCTATTTGTCAGTGCTGTCAGATTTCAGAGAAGATGTGAGAAAAATTGCAAGAGAGAAAAAAGGTAAATCTCTCTGTGTTTTATTTATTAATATAGTAGTGCAAAGACCTACAATGTGTACTCAAGTCATTTGGTTTGTTCTAATTTATTTCTTTATAGGATTTGTTTCCTTTTTTATGGGTGTTGTTGTAGCTATACCTCCAATAGACATTTGCATATAATACAGATTGTGCTTTTTATGCAGAAAAGAGAATTCTTTAGCGAAATGTGTGTGTTTTCCAGTGACAGAATTGCTGCGGCTGTGTGACGAATTGCGTGATGATACTTTACCTGAGCTGGGTGTCCGATTGGAGGATCGGGATGGTAAATGAAAGATACAGAGATTTTATTAAACCATGAATGTCAGGGAAAATGACAGTGTTCTTTGTTGTTTTTCTAAGGACTTCCCACGTCTGTGAAATTGGTGGACAAAGAAACACTTCTGAAGGAAAGAGAAGAGAGGAAGAAGGTAATTGCAGAATCCATCTATATGGCAGTATACTGTGATAACTCTACTTGATTTATCTGGTGTAGATTTTCTATCTCTTTTCACATATAGTACTGCCAGAGATGTGCTGGTCTGCAGTACACCTTAAGTTAAAATTAGTCATTAATCAGATCAAAATTATCTCTCTACCAGGGTAAGGTGATACGTTCCTTCTGTCAATGGAAAAAAGTTTCTTACCATATCAGGCATCACAAAAGTAATTATTCAAATGCAAACCAGGTCATGAAAAATGTATTTAGGCCTTTCGAGCCTGTCAGTGTAAATGACAGTCTTTAGAATGAATTGTAAGGACTCAAGTTGCACCGGTTTATTGTTGTACCTTCTTTGAATTACTCCTTTGAACCTTGTATGCACGCTTACAGCTCTGGACACATTCTGCAGATGAATCATGATCCACCTGAGATGGTCACAGCAAATAGTGTTTCTAAAAAAAGGAGGGTGGGGGCATCCCGGAGACTTTATCTATTTGTTTATGAGCATCAGAGCATCTTCATATTTGAAAATTAAAATACACTATGAACACATTACCGTTCAAACGTGCTCGGTAAGATTTAAAAAAAATAACTTCTATTTCTATTTTAACATTTTATTATGTTATTTATTCCTTTGATGGCAAAGATGAATTTTCAGTCTCCAGTCTTGAGTGTCACATGATCCTTCAAAAATCATCCTAATATGCGGATTTGATGCTGAAGAAACATTTATTATTATCAGAGACATTTATTATTTTATTGAAAAAAACAGCTGCTTAATATTTTTTGTGGAAAGCATGATAGGTTTTATTCAGGATTTTTGGAATTTCAAAAGTACAGCATTTATTTGAAATGAAAATCTTTTGTAACAATGTAAAAGTCTTTATTATCATTTTTAATCAATTTAATTTAATTTCATCCTTGCTGAGCTAAAGTATTAATTTCTTTTTTAAACAACTTACAGATCCCAAACTGTACTGTAAATATTTGGTCAATTTTAAATGATATATTAAAAGATCCAATTATTATTTTGTTGTTTCATGTTAATGTAAATTTGAACTTAATTCTTATATTCCACTTATTCTTTCATGTTTCAAGATGGAAGATGAAAAGAAAAAGAAAAAAGAGGAGGCTGCCAGGAAGAAACAAGAACAAGAGGTGATTAAAACAATTGCAGAAACCCCCTGACACTTCATAATTTAGTCACCCTTCATGTAAACAGCCTCTCACGTCTATTGATATATATTTTTGTTGCATTTACATACATTGAGAGAAGTGTATTCTTGTTAGTGCTTGGTTGTTTTAAATTGTTTGTATTATAAATATGTGTATATTTTATGTCATAGATGGCAAAGCTGGCAAAAATGAAGGTTAAGCCCAGTGAAATGTTCCGGTCAGAGACTGACAAGTATTCCAACTTTGATGAAACGGTAATGAAAACCATTTAGTCTTCTTTCTCATAAGATACACTCTTGTATGTCACAATACTGTATGTTGGATCCATTTTTTGATTACGTGATTATTGGTCTATAAGGGATGGATGAGTCCTTATGAATTTTGAATCATTTGGTCACATCTATTCAGAAATGCTAATAGTATGTCTGTTCTTTGCTTATACAGGGCTTCCCAGCACATGATGCTGAGGGAAAGGAGCTCAGTAAGGGACTGGCCAAAAAGCTTCGCAAGCTTTACGAGGCTCAGGAGAAACTGTATAATGAATACCTCCAGTCGACCCAGAACGGGAGCTGAGAACCTGATGTGTTTAGTCTGATGTGAACTGTCCGCCCTTACTGTCTGTTGTGAACTTGTCTTGTGTTAAAGGCAGCAAAACTTAAAGACCTCATCTGTGAGTTTTGGCTCTATATGGTAAGGTTTTGCCCAAATCCTTCTGGTCATGTTTGGAAGGTTGTTTTTTTTTTATGCTCTGCGAAGTATTTTATGACTATGGTATTAAGGGCATATACTTTTCATTGTGTGTTTTCTGCACACATAGAACAAAGATGCAAGTATATCAGAACTTTTCTAATATGGGTTTGGTGTTTATATGATGTATGCCAGAAATATTTAGCTGTTCATGTGGAAAAGGATCAAACATTCAATGTTTTCATTAATGATTTTTTAAATCTGGCTGGTCAAAGAGGTGTTTTCTCCAAAACACTGTTTACAGATCAACTAGTGATAAATATGATTCCTCCTGAATCAAAAAAATCTCAGATGATACAGGAATGAAGGGACTTCAGGTTTGTAGGTTTACAACAAATGGAAAAACAGAGGCATACATAAGAGCACCAATTATTTTTAGTGTTAACATACTCTTTATAAGAACATGAAATTCCAAAATAAAAAAAGGATTTTGAATAATGTGTGATGCTTATTTGTCCATAGTACCTTATTTCTGCAAAAGTTGCCATCAAGACTTATCTATAAAAGTTTTGTTCATACAGTTGTAGTCTAATATTGTGCGAACAACTACAGATATTTAGTTTACAGTCATAAAACATCTGCACAGAGCTTCACATAAACCTGGTGAACATATCGAACTGAATAATAGCTTCATGAATCGTACGGCATCAATACGAGCGGTTGTAGAGTGAACCGAGTCAAATACTGCGAACACAGAACCGTCATGTCCGATTCGGAGCTTAGCAGAAATGTTAGAAATAAAACGTGCTTGAAATGCATTATTAAAACATGCAATTAAGAAGATGCATTGTTTTTGCATTACTTAATGTAAGTGCAAATAATATAGGTTCTAAATTATTTTCTGTATCCTATTCGTGGTTGGAACAAATTAATATATACAAATTATATAATAAAACTAAGACACATGAGAGTAAAATAAACAGCTTTATTGGAATGTTTCAGAGCATGTAGTATGCTACTCACCGATGTCCGGGACCATATCGGCGCAAAAGAATCGCCGATAATCCGACACATTTCAGAGAATCGGTTCTTTTGAACAATACATGTCAAAGAACCGATTCAACCCGGCAGAGTATTCGACTGAGGCGGAGTATTATTGGACCAATGCGCTTTAGCTTTACTGCCGAGTCCATCAGCTGAACAACACCCGCTGGTTCAGGTAAGAAAAGCAATCTCTCAAACTAAAATCTTACTTTCTACTTTGCATTTTACCTGAAATACATATTATGAGTGTCCAGTTTACGTCAAGCAGAATGGATCATTTTTCCGTGGCTTTAAATGCATGATTCTAGTGTGCTGCTTGTGCTCTCACTGCATGTCATCTTTGTTTTGATAAAGTTGCGAGTGACTGCTACAAATTGTTACAGTTTACAGGTCAGTTAACGAACAATAACCCTGTAAACTGTTAACCGCAGCAGAAATAGTCAAAGCTCACACCCGGAGTGTGTTTTGTGAGGGTCTGTTAGCCCGCTAGCCTGTGACATTTACAGTTCACCCGTCTTCAGTGCTGGTTTGGAGATCTTCCAGTGCCCGCCCTCTGTCACTGCTATGACCCCCTCCATCAGCTGTGCTAAACTGGTGGTTGCGGAGATTATGAGATCTGATTTAATCTGTTATGATCTGGATGTGGCTAGTTAGCGTGTTAGCCGCTAGCGTGAGTGTATCTCTGATGGGCGTCAACATAAACACATCTGTTTGTACCTTTATTTTGAGCTGCTGGTTTTAATTTCGGCCGTTTTGCTGCTTGCTAAACATTAGAAATGTAAACGTATCGCTTCTTGCAAATAAGGATTGTTTGGCTTTCTCTTACCAGCCTTTACTATGGTAAGCAAAGTTATAAATAGCAAATTTGGGATCTTTTCAAGCTAAGAATTTTTCAAAATCTTTCGTTATTTATTATTATTATTCCGATTAGCATGCGTCATTCTTTATTATAATTCCTATAATAATAATAATTATTGTTGTTATTATTATTGGGCTCTAATAACAAGATATCTGTTTTGTTTTAGTAGTATAATAATGATACGGCTGTAACTATGGAATTACCATGTTAAATGTCTAGCTTGTGGGTTTTGTTTTGGAAATATTAATAATAATAATAATAATAACTCAAATATGAAGCAAGCACTACAACGTCAGTTAAGTATCAATTATTTCAATGAATTGATTCAGATAGAATATTAGCATGCGTCATTCTTTATTATAATTCCTATAATAATAATAATTATTGTTGTTATTATTATTGGGCTCTAATAACAAGATATCTGTTTTGTTTTAGTAGTATAATAATGATACGGCTGTAACTATGGAATTACCATGTTAAATGTCTAGCTTGTGGGTTTTGTTTTGGAAATATTAATAATAATAATAATAATAATAACTCAAATATGAAGCAAGCACTACAACGTCAGTTAAGTATCAATTATTTCAATGAATTGATTCAGATATAAATTTTTTAACATAACTGGACTCCACGTTGGTTTTTATGGTTAAAAATGTCCCTCAAAATAAATGTTTTGCTTTGTGGTAATTTAAGTTCATTACACTGTTGTTTTGGTTGTGCAAAGCATCACCTGTTTTTACTACAAATGCATTTTTAAAAAATAAATATGATTGAAATGTCTGAATGATAATTAATATATATATGTAATTTTGTCTTTACCAATAGAAAAAAAAGTTCTTTTAGACAAGCTGAAGTTGTATGTTGTTTTTCACAGAATATTTGAGCTGTGGTATCAAGATGGATGCTGACAATGAAGCCAAAGGTATAGAAAGTATGAATTCCTTTGAAAAAAAGAAAGTATGAAAAAGCAATCTTGCATTTTTCACATGAGCTATACCTTGTATAGTCTGTATAGCTTTTGAAATGCTGACACATTTATGAACTGGAAGGGAACGTGATTTTATGTGTTACTTAGATTGTCTTGTAAATTATTTTTTGATTCAGGGTGGTTCTCAAACAAAAGCCTGTATAATGTTTCAGTGTAAAAGTTTCATGAAGCTTCAGCACATCACTGCTGCCAGTGATTTAATGGAAAAGATTGTCTCATAGGTTCTTTTAAGAAATTTGTGCAATCTCACAAACCTACTGAGAGCGATATCAAAGCAGAAACAACTAAATTTGAAACAATACAGTGCTGTGTTTCACTGTGCTGAACATGATTTTATGCTTCATTTAAGATGGATGTCTGTTTGTGGAAAGGACTGTGTGCAGTATAAACATTCTTTGAGAGTTGATAGTCATAAATGCCATTGATTTTGCCATTGATTCATTTTTTTTATGCTGGTAATGGCATGTTATTTTCAGGGAAGGTGAGCGACCAGGCGATGCAAAACCCACAAGCGTTGGCAGCTCTTCAGGACAAAATAGACAGTGTCTCACATAGTGCTTCCATCATGGACAGGTAAGCAAGATGAAACACTAAGGCTTTTCTTACAAACCAAACTAATAACTTGGAACCATAGAGACTAACAGGGCAAACAACAATTTTGCACCTTATTGTTTTTATTTCTGGTCATGGCATGGTCATGTCTTTTTTTTCCCCTATCTAAACTATTTCCTAACTGGATTTGGCTCATATTTCCTGTGTGAATTTTAAAACTGGGCATTGCATTTTTATTGTTCGTCATGTTTCATAGAGAGACAACATTGCTGCTGTAATATAACCATCCATCTAAGGGGGAAAAACTCTAGTCTGACCATCTGCCTGTAACCTGAAATCTGCCTCTGCATGTTAAGTTATAACTAGGGATGTAACGATTAACCGCCAGCCGGTTGAAAATCGATGTAAATATGTGACAAAAAATATGTGTTAAATATTCAAATCGGTTGAGATGCTAAACAAATCGCGATTCGGTTAGGGGTAGGAGTTTATATGAATGTATGTCTGAGGAGAACTTACTGTCTTTCGATGGTACTTTTTCTTTTCCTCTTGCCTCTGTATAATGCATATTAAAGGGGTCATGATGCTTTTTTAAAGATCATTATTTTGTGTATTTGGTGTAACAGAATATGTTGGCATGCTTTAATGTTCAAAAAACACATAATTTTTCAAATACTGTAGGTCCTCTATGCCCCGCCTCTCAAACGTTTTCTACAAAGTCCCTCCTTCCGACAAGCGCAGTCTGCTCTGATTGGCCAGCTGACCCAGTGTATTGTGATTGGCCGAACACCGCAAGCACTCATCGGAAATGTAATTCCCCTTACCATAATCGCAAGCTTCATCTTTCAAAATAAATGTAAAGACAGAGCCCGAAAGGGGAACAGAGTCGTGTGACAGACACAGTGATGAAGCTGGTATGTGTTTGCAGTACACAAGCCACGGTTAAGACAGCTGACTTCACTGTGATGTGACCCCCTCCAGAGCATGTGAGCGGAGCGGAGCGGGGAGCGGAGTGGTAATATTTCCTTAAGAGCACAGAGCGCCTTTCTGAAGATTCCGCTCCGCTCGCTCAATACGCTCAGCGCCGCTCGCTCAACCCAGAATGCCGTTTGGAGATTTGCTTGTTCGAGATCGAGAATCTGTAGAGATCGAGAATAGTAGAGCAGTTATGGAGTTCAGATATTGTTTCAACGAAGTTGCAAGCCTTATACATAAATGTAAAGTAAAGTAAGTTAAGAATGAGCAGGGAGAAGAAACTGAGAGGGAGTGTGGGGAGAGTTAGTAAAGATTCATATTGGAATCTGAAGCGGCACATTGCCAGAAAGCACGAGGATGTGCTACGCAAACATGGTGCCGCAAAAGGTGAGCTAGTTACATACCATAATAAATGAATAAACAGGTAGGCTAAGGTTATATTCGGTTGTATGGAGCCCCGATCATGACATGCAGACAATCACGGCCAACGAATTTAGAATAGGCTAGTTCTCTTTTATGCTAGGACTACATTATGGCCACGAATTAAGAATAAATTTTTTCGTTTAGTCTAAATTATGGCCACAAATTAAGTATTTGTTCTCTTGTTTAGGCTTAACTGCCACGAATTCATTCGTTCGTTAATTCGTTAATTCCCTATAGTAGGCCTAAATCGTGGAACAAATTATTATATTTCGTAATTACTTATTAAAATTATTATTACTTAAAATTAATAAATAATAATAAATTCATTTAAAAAAGAATAATACCTGCTGACGTCTTTGAGACTTTAGTCTTTGCAACTTCAGGGATCTTATCTATGCACAATCAGCTTGTAACACTCCAAAGAGAAAGGAAAACTTGAAATCGCATCATATGACCCCTTTAAAGTTCATACAGCGGAAACCAAGGAAACGCTTTAAGCTCCACCTGCTGGCAGAGAGTGAATCTGCGTCTCATCAGCTCAGCTGTTTCCGTTTCATGCAGATATTTTTTTATGCATAGTTTCACAAAACTGAAGTCAAACCATTCTATTTTTGATTCAAATTTTGAAACTATACAATGTAGTCTAGATTAATCTTTTATCCAGAGCGACTAACAAATGAGGACAATAGAAGCAATCAAAACCAACAAAAGAGCAATAATTTACAAGTGCTATATTAGTATATTATTATAGTGTTATATTTCAATTTCACAAAGAAACTTACAGTATTTTGTCCGAGCAATAATAAAAGGACACATTTAATTTATAATTTGTCTTGAATTTCGTTTTGTTAAAAAAAATTGCGAATCGAATCGTGAAATCAAAATCGTGAATCGAATCATGAGTTGAGTGAATCGTTACATCCTTAGTTATAACATAGAAGTCAGTCCTAATGCTGTGTATCTATGTATGTCTTTGTGTGTGTCAGCTTGACGATGCCCAGAGAGAGGTCACTCACCCGTGAAGGCTAATCGCTCCTTGAGTTTGGCTGTAGTTGTAGTGGTCATGAAAACGATGACACAGACAACAGTATTTGCACAAAACAGCAATAATCTATTTGTGTGTGAACAACACTGCAAGACCAAACATAAGACTTGTGGAAAGGGTGCTGGCTAGAAAGCAACTTAATATTTTTTAAACCAAGCAGTCAGCTTATTAAAACCGATTCGGTGATTGCAGCTCACACTTTATAATAACGTATTTGCTGTTTGCATGAAGCATGTGACTCGATGTGATATGAACAGGGATCTTGTATCTCATGTTCTTACTTCAAACCCATCTGTTGACCCCAGAGAGTAGGGGAATGCACCGGTCCAGCTGTGCAGTACCGGACACCCATCTGCTCACCTCACACAATGTCTTTCTTCTCTTCCTCTCCCAACTTCTTTCCAGCTTACCAAAGTCTGTGAAAAGAAGAGTCAATGCCCTAAAGAATCTTCAGGTTAACAGCACGCACATCGAAGCCAAGTTTTACAAGGAGGTGCATGAGCTGGAGAGAAAGTATAGCGCTCTTTATCAGCCGTTATTTGACAAAGTGAGTTGGGTTAGAACTGGAGAGGATCTGCAACTTGGAGGAATGGCAGAGGATCCCCAAATTCAGGTGTGAAAAACTTGTTGCATCTTTCCCAACAAGACTCATGGCTGTATTAGATCAAAAGGGTGTTTCTACTAAATACTGAGCAAAGGGTCTGAATACTTAGGACCATGTGTTATTTCAGTTTTTCTTTTTTAATAAATCTGCATAAATGTCAACAATTCTGTGTTTTTCTGTCAATATGGGGTGCTGTGTGTACATTAATGAGGAAAAAAAATTAACTTAAATGATTTTAGCAAATGGCTGCAATATAACAAAGAGTGAAAAATTTAAGGGGGTCTGAATACTTTCCGTACCCACTGTATATATATATATATATATGTGTGTATGTATGTATGTATTTATTTTAGCATTATATTTTTACATTGTGGAATACACCTGTTAGGTGCTTTCTTCAGTTACTCCTTTATGTAGCCGTAACTTTTTAGCCATAAGCAGATAATATAATATGCAATATATATTTAAATATGCTACCATTCAAAACTTTTTCAAAAATAAATTAATAATTTTATTTAGCAAGGAAAAATTTAATTAATCAAAAGTGGCTGTTAAGACATTTGTTACAAACTATGTTTGTTTTTTTTGTTTTTTTAATAAATGCTGTTCCTTGCAAATCCTGAATAAAATGTATCACCGTTTCTACAAAAAATATTAAGTAAATATTAAATATCAACTGTTTTCATCTGAAATGTTTCTTGTTCTCATCAGACATGAATAAAATCTTACCAACCCCAAACTTTTGAACGCTTATGATCTCAGACAGTACTTAAAACTAATGTATTGTTGACAATGACAGACTCACTGAAGATGGGTCCAAGTATGAAATGTAAGATGAGGATGCATTGGGTCTGTGTAAAGTAGGCCTTGGATTTTCTGTAAACAGAGCTCTCAGGTAAATAATGAGGAAAGTGAGTGAAGAGAAAATTCAGAGAATTCAGAAGTGAAGGACGCATAAAAAGAGATTTCCTCTAAACCAGGAGAATGCATACTTTGATTTAATAGTTTTAGAAAGTCCTTGAAAAAGAAAAAAAGTTTAAACATATGCCACAACATATACCTCTTGACAGTGCTGCTACACAAAAGAAAGAGAGATACTGGTACAAAGTAAATAAAATCTAATATAATAACAAGACCCTGTTGAATGCTTTCAAGAGTAATACTGTTAAATTGGGGGAAAATGCTATTATTATTTTTTTAAGAATTGTATAAGAGTTAATGTGCTCTTAAATGCACTGAAAATCTTTGTTAGTGTTCTTATATTTAAAGTTGCCACAGTCGTTATATACTTTGTATGTGCTGTACTTTATTTGTTCCATTTTGTTTACCTTTTAGAATTTAAAAGATCAAGAATTTGTTTAATTAACAAGATCTGATTGTAGTTCTTGAAAAACTGTATACCGTATCTGTTCCTCTGTGTCCTGTAGGTTTCAGGATGGCTCCAAAGCACACAAAACCTCTTGAGCGGAATGTGAACACTCCTCTCATTTGTCTGGATGGGTAATATGATATTCTTTCACAAGTGGACTTTTTGTGTGTTTCCAGAGAAGGAACATTGTCTCTGGAGAAGTGGAACCCACTGATGAGGAGTGTGAATGGCAGAGTGACCATGAGGATGAAGCAGCATTAGCAGTGAGAATAATCTGTCCACTCACACTGAAATCAGACAGAAGAGCGGTACTCTAAGAGAGACCTTTCTTTTTCAGGAAGATCTGAAGAAGAAAGCTGCTATAGAGGAAAAGACAGAAGATGCTAATGAGGAGAAACCCAAAGGAGTTCCAGAGTTTTGGCTCACCATATTCCGAAGTGTGGACATGTTGAGTGATATGCTGCAGGTGAACCAGCAGAACATTAGATATTCCTCTATTCTTTTCTGAGTAATGATTATTTAATGGTTTCTTTTGCCCTGTAACCTTGTAAAGACAATATACAGCTTTATATTATATGAATAGGAATACTGTTAGATAGTTATGAATACAATTTCATGAAAAGACATGGTAATGTTCAGACACCACATATTTTACAGCACATTTGAAATGAAAAGAAAACCTATGCTGTCTATAATGTTCTCTTTCTTAACAGGAGCATGATGAACCAATACTTAAACATCTTCAGGATATTAAAGTGATATTTTCTGGTCCTGATCAACCCATGGTAATGACAATATTTGAAGTTTTTATGTTGATTTTAAAGTGAACCCTGTGACCTGAACTGAATTTTTACTCTTTTACACAATATGAATGTCTTGTCATAACTGCTGTACATATCGGATCATTTTAATTGTACTTAAATGTATTTTATTATTACTTCTTTTTTTTATATATATATACAGAGCTTCACATTAGAGTTCCGTTTTGAACCCAATGAATACTTCACCAACACAGTTCTCACAAAAGTATACAAGATGAAGTCGGAGCCAGATGCAGAGGATCCGTTTTCATTCGAGGGACCGGAAATCATCGACTGTGATGGGTGAGCACTTCTCAAACAATACCTGCTCAGATTGTCAGCAGCTTTTCACACTTTTATTATTCATCTCTCCCGTTGGCAGGTGTGAAATTGATTGGCACAAAGGCAAAGATGTGACGGTAAAAACGATCAAGAAGAAACAGAAGCACAAAGGCAGAGGGACAGCGAGGGTCATCACCAAACAAGTGCCCAATGACTCCTTTTTCAACTTTTTCAACCCTATTAAAGGTACGCAACATGACAGATGTGCTTACGAACTTTTAGAATAACAGGAGAATGAGACCAGTAGGTTGAATTGTACACTGGGAAATCATAAGGTGCACTGCACTGCATGACATGAGTGTGTCACGATAATTCTCAGTATGGTTTATTCTTAATATTTATTCTCTCATTTAGAGGTTTTCATACTGTAGGTTTACTCTTTTGCTGGTTCATGAAGTCACCAATATTTCTTTTCTTTTAGTTTCACCAGATAGAGAGTTGGTGAGTATTTTCTGGTTTTAACTCATCCATAGCTTGGCATTTATTTGGCCTGATATCAATTATATTTATAGCTTTTGAGTGTCAATAAGTAAGTTGTTGTCTGCCTTATCCACCATTATATCTTCTGATAGACATGAGTGATTCGTTTACTTTGAAGGTTTAGAGAACCTTTTCAGAGAAATAATCAGACTTCATTTTCATCTTCGCATTATCAGAAAAGTTGTGTTCTTTTGCTTCGTGTTCAACAGGATGAGGATTCAGAGTACACTTTAGCCACAGATTTTGAAATCGGTCATTTCTTCAGGGAAAGGATCGTTCCGAGAGCAGTTTTGTATTTCACAGGAGAAGCTCTGGAGGATGATGAAAGTGTACGTCTTTTCAAATGACTATTTCTTGGCGTATGATATCTACGCTTCAGCAGAGTAATTGCATTTATTTGTTATATACATTCGTTTGTTTGTGTCTGCTGATGCAGTTTGAAGAGGAGGAACTGGATGAGGGTGAAGAGGAGGTGAGTTCACCATACTGTAAACATTTTGAAGATGAATTGAGGAGTCAGTGTTTTATGAAACTTCACAGTTGAAATCAGTGATGTTTTATATCAGGGGAGTTAAACTCAATTCCTGGAGGGCAAGAGCCCTGCAGAGTTTTGTTCCAACCCTGCTGCAACACACATGCCATGTAGTTTTCATATAAGCCTGAAGGACTTGATTAGTTGGATCAGGTGTGTTTAATTAGGGTTGAATCTAAACTCTGCAGGGCTGCGGCCCTCCAGGAATTGAGTTTGACACCCCTGTTTTATATGATATTATGTTCAACTGTGTAGAATAACTCTGTGTTTTGTCTGAAATAGGACCCAGATGAGGAGGATGAGGACGATGAAGAGGAGGGAGATTCCAAGGTCAGTGTGAATTTAGATCATAACTTAACCTGAAATTTAAAAAGGAATTATTTCATTGTCTCTTTGTTCAGCGTTCCTCAGTCTCTGTAACTAATCATTTTCTGTCTTTTTTTTTCCTTTGGATAAATGTTTGTGGTTTATTTGCATGTTTGATGATTAATGATTATTGTGGTTGTTCTCTACCTCCTGTTCTGCCCTAGTGACAGGCATAAGTCATTCTCACCTCATACATTTCTAGGTAAGAAAGAAATGTCATGAGTCCATTCTAACCTTTGCCTTCACACGTCCCTCTCAGCCTCATCCCTCTCCTTATGTCTGCTATCCCATCCTCACAGCACCCCTGTGACATTATATTAAGCCAGGGGTGCCCAAACTCGGTCCTGGAGGGCCGGTGTCCTGCAGAGTTTAGCTCCAACTTGCCTCAACACACCTGCTGGTAAGTTTCTAGTATGTCTGTAAGAGCTTGATTAGCTGGTTCAGGTATGTCTAATTGGGGTTGGAGCTAAACTCTGCAGGACACCGGCCCTCCAGGACCGAGTTTGGGCACCCCTGTATTAAGCCATTCGTTTTATATATCATTAAGGCCTTGCCCAAAACCTCAGTACAGGACTGTAACAGAAAAGAGAAGAGCACAGAATCACAGCTGCTGTATTAGAGAATTTTGGACAAGGTCCTTCCGTCCATTTTGCTTAATGTATCTTGCTTAATAGTTATTGATGGTATTTAGTAGGTCAAGTTCTTTTCCAGCTCAGATATGTGGCATCCTCTTTTGAATGCATAATATCTTGCTATAACTTCACATCCACCTATTCAAGGTCATAATCCACCACCAAGCATAGACGTGGAAGAATCCTGAAAGAAAAACATCATGGTTTCCAGAAAAAGAATAAGCAGCACATCAACAATAATAAGCAAAACATCAAGAAATGTTTTTAGAGCATCAAAATGCATATCAGAATGATTTCTGAAGGATCATGTGACACTTAAGACTGGAGTAATAATGCTGAAAATTCAGTATTTTAAAGCGTAATAATATTTTACAATATTACTGGTTTTACTGAATTTATAAAAAAAATACAGCCTTGGTGAGCAAAAGAGACTTTTTTAAAAACATTAAATGAATATTATCTTGAATGGTAGTGTCCATTCTTTTATTATTTGTTATTAATGTATTTTAATTTCCCCCCACCAAAACAGTCTGAAATTAGTTTTTCATGACACTTTCAATCATTCTTGACACTTTTTACTGAATTTATAAAAAAAATACAGCCTTGGTGAGCAAAAGAGACTTTTTTAAAAACATTAAATGAATATTATCTTGAATGGTAGTGTCCATTCTTTTATTATTTGTTATTATTTTATTTTAATACCCTTAATGTTAGTCAAGTTCCCCCCACCAAAACAGTCTGAAATTAGTTTTTCTTGACACTTTCAATCACTTCATAGTACCATACCAAATCAGTAACAAGTACCATGTAGTCATATGAAGCTGGTGTGCAACGATGTGTATCGTGAAAAGTGCTATACAAATAATTATTAATTGAATTGAATTGGATATGTTAATATTTTGGGTTTACGGTGTCAGAAACTGTAGGATTTCAGAACAATAATTTTTTCAACAGCTTATTACTTCAATCTGTTTGCACTTGAGGGGAAGTTTTGAGTTCTGAAAATTATGTTGTTGTTATTTTTATTTTTTATTTTTCAAAAGTTCAAGTGAGATTTGGTTTGTCGTGATATGACCCCTTCATGGAAAGCAACTGCTTCATACATAGCACGTTTTCTTTCGGTGGATCAGGCTGTGGTGAAAGATGCTTTCTCCATTTAGTGATGATGTATCTGCAGTACAAAAGAGTGGTGATTCACTTTAGATTCCCTGATGTTTTTATCTTAATTAATGACTGCACTCCCATTGTTGGTGCTACAAAGGCCTAGAGAGATGCGTCAGTGTAAATGTGCTTTCATGAAGCCACTCTTCTGTGATGAAGATATATCTCCCTCTCTTTCTCCTACACTCCTCCTGCCTTAAGTTGCAGATACTGTATCAAGTTATTGAATAAAATATTTCTCTCTCCCTTTCCCCATCCCAATCTTTTATGTTTTTTTTTTCCAGACTGGGAATCCTCAGCCTGCAGAGTGCAAACAACAGTAGTTTGGATCACTCACTCCTGCCACTGTCAAACCCCATCAGCTCAGCTAGAATCAGCCCTGTCGTGTGGCATACATTCCCTGATGAGCACACCATCCAACAAAACAAAACACGATGATGCAGTACATTGGTAAACTACTTTTTTTTTTTTATCCTGCAGAATTTGCTTACTTTAAAATCCAATCGCTATACAACACTATAGATAAATTGGGCAATTCCAGATTACAGTTGGGTCTCCGAATGTAGATATATACATAAATAAATGTAAAACTATTTTTTAATTCATGATTTAGACATGTACAGACATAATGACTTCAGATATCTCATTGCATAGCCAAAAAAACGTTGACTTGCAGGTTTGAAACAATCTTGCAAGCATCGTCTTCGCATTCTAACAGGTGAAATGTATAAAATAAATGGGATTGTATTCTAACTTCCTGTGCACATCTAACCTTTGTGAAGGTTGCTTGTATTTAACAAATAGTTTCTCTTCTCACTTTTGAAGTGTTCTGTGTCATGGGCATAACCATTTGTTTTTACACAGCATATCTTTATGTACTTTTTGAACAAAACTGCATGTTTGTGCACTTATTTATTTATGGAACTGCTAGTTAGCTAGCCAGTCCAACTAATGTATCAGTGATATGTTGCAGGCATCAGGTAATTGTGTTTAATCATATCTGGCCTCTTTGCAATATGGATATCTAACATTTCCATCAGAATATGTTTTGCTGATTTATGTACTGTACCCAGTTGATTATAGCCCCTTTTAGCATTTTAAAAATGCTTTTGCTGTACTGCCTAAGCACTTACAAAAAAACAAACAAATTAAACAAATACTTTTATTGCCTAAGAGAGAGATGTGGTTTTACTTGACCATAACCTTTTCTGTGTCTGAAGTATTTCAGGTCTGCGTTTTGTTTTAAATAATTCGATATTAATGCTAAAGAATGCATGTTATGTTAAAGGAATGTTTTGTTCAATACGCGTTAAAGCTGCAGTCCGTAGCTTTTTTGCGCTCTAGCGGTTAATAGCATTTTAAAAATGCTTTTGCTGTACTGCCTAAGCACTTACAAAAAAAAAAACAAATTAAACAAATACTTTTATTGCCTAAGAGAGAGATGTGGTTTTACTTGACCATAACATTTTCTGTGTCTGAAGTATTTCAGGTCTGCGTTTTGTTTGAAATAATTCGATATTAATGCTAAAGAATGCATGTTATGTTAAAGGAATGTTTTGTTCAATACGCGTTAAAGCTGCAGTCCGTAGCTTTTTTGCGCTCTAGCGGTTAATAAACATTGTAGCCGGAGCTACTTCTCTCTGTTTATGTCTATGGCGAATCACGCAGGTACTGGGCTACTCCGCAGCGGTACCTACCCGAACCAGTCTAAATAGTCCGAATATAAACACTTATTATAGGTGTACCGTAGTGATTCATGACAAGCCAAAAGCACTGTTTGGAAAATTGATTCATGGTGTACTCGCTTATTATATAAAGTTTGTAAATTTTGAACGCAAAAAAGCTGAATTCTAAAGTCAAATCTAAAACCATACAGGCAATATGAAGGAGTTTTTCCATTCTTTAGAGGGGTTTGTTAGTAGGTGCATTTTGGTAGTATTGTCTGTAGGGGGCTCTGCATCTGTTAACCACTGCATACACTCAATGCCCACTTTATTAGTTACACCTGTTCAACTGCTTGTTAACGCAAATATCTAATCAGCCAGTCACATGGCAGCAACTAGGCATGTAGACGGTCAAGACAGTCTGTTGAAGTTCAAACCGAGCATCAGAATGGGGAAGAAAGGAGATTTGAGTGACTTGGAATGTGGCATGATTGTTGGTGCCGGACAGACTTGTCTGAGCATTTCAGAAACTGCTGCTCTACTAAGTAGGTGCATTTTGGTAGTATTGTCTGTAGGGGGCTCTGCATCTGTTAACCACTGCATACACTCAATGCCCACTTTTTAGTTACACCTGTTCAACTGCTTGTTAACGCAAATATCTAATCAGCCAGTCACATGGCAGCAACTAGGCATGTAGACGGTCAAGACAGTCTGTTGAAGTTCAAACCGAGCATCAGAATGGGGAAGAAAGGAGATTTAAGTGACTTGGAATGTGGCATGATTGTTGGTGCCGGACAGACTTGTCTGAGCATTTCAGAAACTGCTGCTCTACTGGGATTATCACGCACAACCATCTCTAGTGTTTACAGAAAATGGTCCGAAAGAGAGAAAATATCCAGTGAGTGGCAGTTATGTGGGTGAAAATGCCTTGTTGATGTCAGAGGGGAATGACAAGACTGATTCGACCTGATAGAAAGGCAACAGTACCTCAAATAACCACTCGTTATAACCGAGGTATGCAGAAGAAAACCTTGAAGCGGATGGGCTACAGCAGCAGCCCACAGTGTACCCATATTATAATGGTTACTTCCAGCAGGATAACATGAGATGTCACAAAGCTCAGATCATCTCGAACTGGTATATTGAACACGACAATGAGTTCACTGTACCAGTGTACTCATCTAACACACTTGATTCAACTCATCAGCTCCTTAGTAAAGACTTCAAGAACTAAATTTGGTGTGTCTGATAAGGGAGACATACAAAATGTGCAGGGGGTCCTCCAGGACCGGTTTGAAAACCACTGCACTACACTCAAATGGCCTCCATAGTCACCAGATCTCAATCCAATAGAGCAGTGGTTCTCAATTCCAGTCCTGGGGACCCACTGCTCGGCACATTTTGTATGTCTCTCTTATTTGACACAATCGGTTCAGTTCATGGATCTGTCTCCTAATGAGCTGGTGATCTGAATCAGGTGTGTTAAATAAGGGAGACATGTAAAAAAAAATGTACAGAGCAGGGGGTCACCAGGACTGGATTTGAGAAACCTTTGGGATGTGGTGGAACAGGAGGTCCGCATCATGGATGAGCAGCCGGCAGATCTGCAGCAACTGCATGGTGCTGTCATGTAAATATGGACCAAAGTCTCTGAGGAATGTTTCCAGCACCTTGTTGAATCTGTCATGAAGAATTACAACTGTTCTGAAAGCAAAAGGGGCCGGTGAGTGTTTGTTGACCTCTCATCCTGTATTTTCATTAGGCAGGGTTTATTTATGCAAAGAGAAACCCCTTTTGCATTTACATGAAATCTGTCAATCAGTTTAAAAAGTACTTTTCAAGTGTGAACCATGCTCAGATGACATCTGTTATACATTTAACGCATGGATGACAGATTTCATGTCTTCTGCAAGACAAAAGGCCGGTTTGACAAACCAAGACACAGGCTGAGGAGTTCTCCTAAAGAGGGGAAGGACTGGAGTGACATGCCAGTCACTTCCCAACAGGTGTGTCTGACTTGAAGTGGTGCTGCGCAAACAGATCGGCGTATGACATCAAAGTACACTTTTAAAAATAAAGGTGCTTCAAAAGGTTCTTCATGCGATGCCATAGAAAAACCATTTTTGGTTCCACAAAGAACTATTGTCAAAGGTTCTTTAAAGAACCATCTCTTTCTTACATTTTTATAATCCGAAGAACCTTCTTGCGCCACAAAGTACCCTTTGTGAAACCGAAAGATTCTTCAGATGTTAAAGGTTCTTTATGGAGCCCATTAGACAAAAAGGTTATTCTATGGCATCATGAATCACCTTTATTTTTAAGAGTGTACCACGAGAGCGATTGGAAAGCATGCAGAACTGTCCACAGTGCCGCTTCAAGTCAAACACGCCTAATGTCTATTAGCAAGAAACTGGTGAAGTCTAGTAAAACTCACCTAGTGAGTTGCACACAGGGAGTCAGGAATTCCAATTTGATGTACTGATTGTCAAGCGCACACACACCGTTATCCTCACTCTCTTTACTATACTGTCGCTAAACTACAGGTGATGTCAATGGTCCCTGTCATTCTCTCTCTCTCTCTCTCTCTCTCTCCTCCAGTGGGACTGAAATCTGAAAATGCCTCATCGCCATGATGTATGCACACCACTGTCCAAAAAAAAATGAAGTCTCTTCTGTTCACCAAGGCTACATTTATTTGATTTAAAAGTACAATGAAACAATAACATAATTTATTTCTGTGATGGTGAAGCTGAATTTTCAGCAGCCATTACTCCATTCTTTAATATCACTTGATCCATCAGAAATTATTCTAAAATGCAGATTTAAACATTTTCATTATCAATGTTTGAAACAAATGTTGCCTTATATTTGTGGAAAAAACATTTCACACAAATTAAAAGCTTTTTTTTTTACTAACGTTTAAACAGTACTGTACATGCTCATATGCCTAGTATGTTAAAGATGAGAAATTATTATTAAACACAAACCAGCATGCATATTTGACAGGAAGGAGTATCATTTTTAGTTGCTTGCTTCTACTCAATCTATTTTTTTTATCTATCCATGTTTCTTCTGTTAAACCTCCTTTTCTATCTTTTTCTAACTCCTCTGTTCTGCTCTTGTAATTGTATGCCTCTTCTCGTGCTTTATTTTGTGCTCCAATTTTGCATTCACTGTTGTCTAAATACAACAACTTTTCTTTACTATTACCTCATCCCTTCACTCCTCGCCTTTTGTCTTTCTTCCTCTGTCCTTCCAGTCGCCCCCCCCCCCCCCCCCCCCCCCCCCCCCCCCCCACCCCCA
>NW_015505375.1:1247592-1269835 GCF_001515645.1 Sinocyclocheilus grahami
CCCCCAATCCCTCTCCATATACCAGTTGATGAATATTCATCAGGTTAAGTCTGACTATGCTCTTCACAGTTCTTGTGAGGAGCAGTATGTTAATGACATTCAGCAGAGAGTCCAAATGTAGATAAGTGTACTCCGGGAAAAGGGTTTCCCTCCCGCTGGCTAACAACGCTTCCATTTATGGCACATTCAGGATGGCACGGTGGTCAGCCGCATTGGACGGATCCCTTCTGTCTCTAGCATGCAGCCATTTACGAGCATTTAAAATCCACTTTTATGCTCATTATGTTAAGAGCTCCCTCTCTTTTTGACCACTGCCCTCCTCTTCCTCACTATACAGCAACAATAGGGCTGTATTATTGGCTAAATCAATGGCATCTTTGGTCTTTCTTGAATGTGATGCATTTTCATGCAAACGTATCTTAAAACGGATGCGTTTTAGTCTCTGTAGATTTATGCGACTGTAGTGGGTCTGTATTGATGGACAGGTCATCGAGGAGGTATAGAATCTCTTTGAGGGTGGATCTCTACTGAGCTGTGTATATTGTTAATGGGAAGGGCTGGACACAGCCGGTTTTGTCTGAGTGGTTTGCCGTGAGGAGCAGACAGAACTGCTGCTGTCCCACTGCTATTAGCCACTCCCACTCTACTATTGTCCAAATGTCTCCTTACAGTCTACACTTATTCTCACTTGTCGTCTTAAACAAAATTTTTAGATTTGGGCTTCCGTGTCTTAATGCCAGTGTGATCAGAATGTGTAATGAATGAGAAGATGATCTCTCTCACTCTAATAGGTGTAGCGTCTCGACCAATCTATGTGTGTATGTGTATGTTAGACCAGCTTAATGTGTTTATGTAGTATGTTAGACTAGTTTAAGTGTTTATGTAGTTAATAAAACCTTACGTGTATCACACTTGACGTGTTCATTGTTTGCTCATAACCGGAGTCAATAATCATGCAGATTTACGTTACAAGCTTGTAGAATTGTACAGTAAGAAAGTTATTTCCCTTAACCAGGAAATTAACGTTCTTGGAATTGACAAGACAGTTGACCCTGAGAGGTCAGCTAAATATCTACAGTGGATCTAAAATATGAATAGTTAATTATAACTAGTTATGCTTAATTATTCATATTTCCCCATGAGCTGATTCGCTACATAGGTTAACTCACAAGAGTTTATAAGTAAATGAATGGTAAGCCAATTCTCCATCTACTTTAAAATGGGTCCTTCATGTGCTTTTAATTTGAGGATTTTTAGCTTTCTTCAGGTTACATATTTTCACCAATTGGAGACAACAAACGGTCGCCCTTATGAGTGAGTCTTTGAATCCATTGGTTAGTTTTTGCTTTGGCTTCAGTTGAAACTGTGACATTGGGGTGGGTGGGGGGGGACAGACAAAGAAACTAGCCAAGCAATATCATGCAAGCAAAGAGTTATTTTGTTCCAAATATTGACCTCACTGCGCAGGTGATTTTCAAACACGACAATGGCCAAAAAAGTCTATTGTCAATATTGTCGTATCTTTCTCTTGGTCCCATTGCAAGCCTGTTGCAAAGTCTAGGAGGGGTGTTTACGTGACACCATTTTTAACCAAAAAAATGAAAACGTTTTATGCGTTTTGGCTGTTCATTTACACGGCAACAGCATTTTGGGGGCCTAAAAATGCAGCATTTTTGAAAGGCGGCGTTGAAAATGATGGCGTTTCTTTACAAAATGACATCACCAACTGGCTTGGCATGCATAACAGTTTAGTCGTTTTTTATGAATCCCTGTTAATGGGGATTGTTTTGACTGTTTTCGTCTGTACAATTCCCAATCGATTCCTAATGAAATTACAGCATTACCCCCACAATTTGCCATAGCAAAGTTAAAAGTGACCACATCTTTACATTTAGACCACTTGAGTTTCTTTGTTTGTTTTTGCTCCGTCAACAACAATGGTTCCAAAAAAAGCCACAGCAGAATTAACCATTGCATTTTCAAGCAACATGCAGTAGTGTTTTGTTCCTGAATGAATCATTGTCATTAGAAATTGGTTGTCAGTGATTTTTTAACATTTTTTTACTTAAAATATATTTAAATCATCCTGAGGGTCCTTGGAAGTTTGTTGTTCCTGAATGAATCATTGTCATTAGAAATTGGTTGTCAGTGATTTTCAACATTTTTTTACTTAAAATATATTTAAATCATCCTGAGGGTCCTTGGAAGTTTTCTGAGACCCCCTAGTTTCTCCAGCATCTACTACTGTAATGATTTAACCTGCAGAAACCTAATGATAATCCGTTAATATAAACTCAGACAAGCGGAGTGACACAAACAGAGAAAAGTCCCAACGCTTTTAGCCTAAAAACCAGCAGTCTTGGAAGGCTGCTCAGCCAATCAAATTTGAGGACTGAAACTGTTGTATAAAATGAAACATTCATTGTTTCTTGGAACGTGTTTCCCATAAACTGCAAATGTTTCAACTTCTGAACGACGAAATGTTAGTATGAATAATAACAAGAAATTGCTTGTTCCCAGAGGGAAAAATATCATTCAATCATATTTTTAGCCACAACAATAGTTCATACTAAAACTTTTTTTGGGGAGTCCAGGAAAATAAACCAGGCAACACCAGATCTTCAATGTACTGCGGATAGATTTCCATAGATTTCAGGCTGCTGTCTGGGTGCCTCCCCATTCTTACAGTAGTAGCCCACATACTCTACTCCCTCTCTGGGCCGCATGCCAGTGTATCCAAGTGGCATTGGACCACCAATTGTACCACTGAGCCTTTTTGTCCCATGCCTATGTGCCACTCCTGGGTCTCAGTAACCATGGTAACATGTGGACTGTGCCAAGCATACATTTGGTACCCTTACAATGGCAGAGGAGCAGTGTAGTAACTGGGCAGGGCAGTTATTTACAACACCATCATATTTGGGGATTGGCTCTGCTGGGTCAATCTAAGTACACGATGGGTCAGTTTGTCCTAGCTGAAAAAACTGTAAGTGATGCATTTGTCTCCTTCCTTTGAATAAAATTTAAATCTGACTGAAAAATCAAAGCTCTTATTTACTTTTATCTAAAAGCGCAATCCGTGCCCTCATTTGGTGCACCCAGAACCCTTCACGTCAACAGAGAATGTTTTCCCAGTCGAGACTTCTGCGTATGCACCGCAAAAAGGTCACAAGCAACACTTTCCTACAGCTTTTTCATTTCATATGTCGTCTTTCATTCTGAAAAAATACTGTATTGAATTTCTCATTCAGATATGTAGCTAAACACGGTTCAGTGATTAATACATACAGGAACAAAATGCTTCTAAAATGCCTTGGCTTTAAATTCACTGTGATGTATGGTTTCAAGGATGAAAAGTTAATCTCATTCACTCTGTCCTGCAATGAATAGGATGACTCACTCAGATTGAAATCAAATTTAGGGCACTTCCTCTGACTTCTACAAAGGCATCTGATCACTTCCTTTCTTTCACATCTCTTCTAGTGAGACCTGCAATGTATTATAATTTTACATTAGTTCAACAACTACATACTTTTATCCGATTAGTGGTAGAGAAAGTGAGGCCTTACTTGCTTTCAGCCATGCCAGGCAGTTTATAACCCTAAATGAGCTTTATCACCCAAAATTAACTAATTTGAGCAGATGTTCGAGATCTCTGAACAGCATATTTGTGTTTTGTGGTGTTTCTTTGGGTCTGGAACAAGTGCATATAATCTTTCCTTTTTATTTGTTTTTGTTTAGAAGCGAAAGCAGCCCACCACAAGAAGCACACGCATACAATCACTTCATTATGCCATGACAAAAGTGCCTTTGATGTGGTGGAAGCAGAGCCATCTAGAGTCACAACAGCACAGAGAGACAGGAGATATTTACTGAGTTACAGGAGCAGTGCTGTTTGGATAGATAGCAGCTGCAGTAGGGACATCCCTGTTGTTTGATCTGTTTCAGTCCCTCTGAGGTTTGGATACGGTTACCCCCAGGAAGCCCATCATTTGCAGTTGGGAGAGAGAAAATTTCTGTGCCCATTCTGAACATGATATGCCCAAGGCAGAATCCATATACATACACTATGACATATTAAAGTCTGTATCATAAAACATATCTCCATGGGTAATGAATAAATGCTTACATAATAATCCCCCGTGGCTTTTCTCTAATCTGCTCTGTAAATAAGGCTGGACTCTCTCCTCAAAATGTTGCCATCATGCTGTGTATGATAACATTGTTTACACCTGGTATCTTTTAGTGTTTGTTTTGTGATGAGTATAAATCTTCTCTTTCTTCAGAAGAAAGAGATTAGATTATTATATAGTTTATTAAAGTGTTCTTCACACCAAGAAAAATATATATTCTTTTAAGAACTGCATATTCACTGAAAGGTTCTTGTACTCTTTATAAAAATAAAGCTTCCAAAAGTGGGTTTTGGAGAGATGTCACCGAAGAACCATTTTAAGTTCCCTCACTCTTAAAAATAAAGGTTCTAAATCTACAAAGGTTTCTTTATAGTGAAATAATTCTAAAGATTTTAAAAATAATTTTCTCTTCTCATTCAAATAAATAATTCTTCTTCTAAGAACATTTCACCAAAAGGTCCTTTGTGTAACTTAAAATGGTTCTTCATTGCTGCGAAACCCCCTTTTGGAAACTTTATTTTTATGAATACAAGAACCTTTCAGTGAACAATTCTTAAGATATCCACTTTTAGTATGAAGAACACTTTAATAAGCTAAAGAACCTTTTTACACTATAAAGAACATTTTGTGCAATGGAAAGGGTCCATGAATGGAAAAAGTGTGAAATAAAAGAAGATAGATAGATAGAGACAGACAGACTACCCATTAAAAATAAATGGACAAAGCCAGAAGAAGAAAAAACATTCTTGTAAAATTCTGAAACATTATGCACAGCGTTCGCAAACCATTTAACTTAAAAAGAGTATGTGGATACACACTGTCAGATATAGGAGTTGTCTACTTTTGTTCTGCCCTTTATGAGCCTGTGGTTGAGCTGCCCCTAGTTAGCTCTTTGTGTTCAGAGACGGTAAAGGTCCCATGCACATAGCTGTGTCAATGGCCAGCCGGAGTGGAATCCTCAACCTGTAGGAGCCTATGACACGGATACACATGTGATCTCTCACCCCCTCAGACACCAGGAGAGAAGAATTCTCTCTCAGCCCATTTGAAGGTCAAGGCAGAGGGTCCTGCAACCCCAACTATGTAGGCCTACTATGCTTGTGTGTTGCACACTAGTCTATGACTTGCCTATCAATGAACTTTGGAATGTTATTGAGGCTATATTATTCATACACATTGAATTGTGTGTGCCTTGTAGACCTATATACAATCAACGCTACTGAAGTTACAATGAATTAAATTGTAAATATAGAACACATCCGACTTTATAGCAAATTGGCACGTGCTATAGCAATATCAGCGCATAATATTAAACAAGGGTGTCTTTTTCATTGCTACTGGAGAAATACGAAGCTCTAAATTAGTCAGTGTGTGTTTATTTAACGTTGTGTCGTGTATTTGGCGCAGCGCGTTTGCAGGTTACAAGAAACTAGCGTGGAGTCGTGTACACGGAAAGGGGGTGTGTGAGGATAGTGGCAGCGTTTCATGCAGCTCCAGTGGACACCTAAAGCGGGACTCACTGGTGTGTGTGTAAGGAGAGCTAACACACACACACTTAACATTTGGACACAACATGGCGATGAGGCGCCGAGAGACACGACGACTCTTCCCCGACTAACACAACCACGTTATGTTTATAGGTGGGGAAAGCGCGCGACAGGGAAATACGTGAAATTACGCTCAACTAATTAAACCTGAAGAGATTTTCCCGAATTCCATTATATGCATGTAGCTGTAGCGGTCATATAAAGCACACACTGCTTTACCCCGCTGCTGGAAATCAAACGCTCTACATGGCGGTGGAGAATATCTGGTTCTTCTGTCTACTTTCTCTGGGTTACTGTGGATTATCCGTGCAAGGTAATACAAGTTAAATCTAAACCCCAGTGTTTTCCCATGCAATGTCTTTTAAACATTCAATACACCTTAATTGCAACTTATTAGGTTATATTTTTGTTTACATGTGGTTAAAATATGTTTACTGTAGTGGTAACCATAGAAAGCTACAAATACTATAGTTGAACTACGGTCACTTTCGTAAAACCACCATGGTTAATTTTTATAAGGGACAGCCAGTGAAAGGCTGTTGCATGCATGTAATTCAACCTTTTTATTCTGTGACGGCTATGAATTATATTAACATTACTGAATAGAACATGATCAATATGAACTTTTAAAGTTTGATTTAAATAAATGTAATTGCACAAACTATGTAGGCTACAATTTAAATTTGTTTATTGTGAAATAACTCAAACATGTTTTTTTTCTGTCCTCTGATAAGCATTGTTCTGCCGTTCCCAAAAGCATCAGTGGTTTCCTATGATACTTTTGTGAAACGCAGCCCTGTTTGAATGCACTGTCAGAAGTGAGTGAACGCTCTCTGTGATTGATTAGTTTTGTCTTGCAGCATTTGCGTGTGTTCAGATGAGCAGGAAAATAGTTCCATCCTACACAATTATTAAACAAAATCACTGGTAAAAAAAAAACACACCTTAGTATCGATACACTCTAAAAAAATGCTGGGTTGTTTCAACCCAATGTTGGGTCAAATATGGACTAACCCAACTGTTGGGTTAAAAAGCTAATTTAAAAACGTAACCAAAATTGAACCCAACAGTTGGGTTAGTCCATATTTGACCCAACATTGGGTTGAAACAACCAAGCATTTTTAGAGTCTACTTTCGATACTCGCATCAGTATCAATTAATCGATACTTCAGGATCGATACGCCCATCCCTACCTCAAACTTTGTGGCTCGTTCGTGTGGATAACATGTTGACAAGATGCTGTGAAAATATGTAGTTTTGTGTGTTGTGTTGTGGATACACTCAGTGCAGCTGTAGGTCTCTGGCTAACTCACGTTATAGTTCTGCTAATAAGCTGTGGGCCCGCTATGGTCTATAAATGTGTAGATTAATATAGAATGTCTGTCGTTCTTATTACTTGAAGTCATGATAAAGGATGGAGCAATACGTTGGTTTGCAAACTGCAGTGATTTATCCGTACTCCACGTTTGTGTTCGGATCAATCGGACCAATCAGAGCAGAGTAGCGTCACACAGAGGAGGGGTTTGGAAAGATCAGTCTTCAAACAAATCATTTGAGAGTCAGTACATAAAATTAAATGCATATTATAAGAAAATTAAGGGCTTTCCAAACTTTCGCATGCCACTGTACAACTACTAATGAACCGTTTTGGTTACCATTGACTTCCATTGTACGTACAAAAAACACTGAGACATTTCTCAAAATATCTTATTTTATGATCCACAGAGGAAACAAAATCATCCTAGAATCATTCCTGATGTGAAAAAAATAAATAAATCCAAACTAGTTATCGAACTCCATGTTAATTGAGGAAAAGGGTGAAGACATTTCAGATTGTCTAAAAGACCTAAATCTACTCAAATGTTCTTAACTATTACTGAACACAATCTTCAGGGTCAAATTGAAAGCTACTGGCATGTTGTGGTGGTGTTGGAATCAAAATGAAATGCTGACTTCAGCACCTGTGGATTATGATAACAAAAGAAATCGGAGGTGTTTTGATCATAATAGATGTTCTGTTATGGACAGTCGGTGATGTGGGGGAGTGTAGTATTTTGACAGGTGTCACCACAAGAGATGCTGTAAGAAAATACAATAACAGGAGAAGGTAGAAACAGTGGTCGAGCAAGTAGATCTTCTTGTCGGAGTGAGTTAAATTTTTGATTGCTCAGGTTGGTCTTTCCAGTTAATTTGAAAACCAAGAGCATAACATCCCTGTTTCCTCACTGTGACTATTCCCTCCTGTCCACTAAGATTTGTACCCACAAATTCAGGCTGCACTTCCCTGGGGCTGTGTGCTGGGTTTACAGAGAGGAAGAGGATTTTTGTTATGTGGGATGTGGTAAGTGATGCTGGAGAATCATGAGAGTGATCCATCTCTCTTTTTTCTCTTTCTATTCATGAACATAGCGCTTTGCTTTTCCACAAGAAAGATACATAAAAATATCTGTGAACTTCTGGTGAATAGATGAGGACCAGTGTGTTGATGCACTTTAACAGGATGCGCCTCTCCACTATAAAAATCCAGATGTTTAACTTTCTCATGTAAAGGTTGTTGTCTAACATTCCAGTGTTCTCCTAGAAAGCCATGTACAGCTGTCTGCTTTGAAAGATTCACCAAAAAGAAAGAAGCAGCGTTGAGGCCAGAAGGCATGTTTTACCGGGTCTGTCACATGGTCTCACTGGCTTGCGGCTCCAACGCATGACTCAGAGCTGTAGTGTGTGCTCTGTCCTGGGGGGCTCACCATGTTTTGATCACCACATCAGCGCAACACGGCCTGTCCTGCAGAAAGGAAAGAGTTACTCTTTTGTGCTCCATCGCATTTATTTTCTGCATCATCACTGGATCTGCTGTGTAATCTTTCTCTAGTACTGCTGCAGCACTTCTGCCATTACCTCCATTAAGCATCTCTTCATGACCTAATTTTCCCTCTTCTTTAACAAATCTTAATATTGTTTAATGCCCCTGAGAGGGATGAAGGGATTTTCAATTATTGCACAAACTGTAGACTGAAGCAGAGGCTTCTACAGTATGTCAAGGCATTTATACTCTCATCATTTTGGGCTGTGATGCTTAGGCTGAAGATATTGTTCAAAGTGAATTATTAAAATGGATGGCAAGTAGTAGATAAATGATGGTTTTTTAAAGTCTTAGAGTCTTACTGGTTAAAACCTCTAGGGATGCACCGATATTGAAATTCTGGCTGATACTTGTAAACCATTAATTGATTTGATGTTGTGTCTGATTATTACTTTGCTGCTGTACCATGGGTGCAGCAGGCGCAATGATATTACGCAGCGCCTGAAATAGGGTTATTGGAAGTTACCTAGCTGGGGACTATTTTCAGGCACTGCATAATATCATTGCGCCTGCTGCGCACCCATGGTACGGCAGCAAAGGTCCTTGATTATTACGCCGGAATGAGAGTATAGTTCCTAGCCATATTGGCCAAGAAAAATTTTCCATTTTCCGTCGGTCTTAGTAGTACACGATGTAACT
This sequence comes from Sinocyclocheilus grahami, assembly GCF_001515645.1. Lineage (NCBI taxonomy): Eukaryota > Metazoa > Chordata > Actinopteri > Cypriniformes > Cyprinidae > Sinocyclocheilus > Sinocyclocheilus grahami. The sequence continues at coordinate 1,256,772 of NW_015505375.1, forward strand.
ACAGAAGAGTCAAGTTCTAAATAGGAAAAACATAGAAACTCTTTGGTCATTTTTGAGCGAGATGCTAATGGTCTAATCAGATTCAATGATCTATGCTAAGCTACAGCTAAAAGTGCTACCGCCAGACCCGGAGATCGGCTGAATGGATTTGAAAACTGTAAAACTCAACTGTTTAATCTATAGGGGAGTTGGAAAACCTATTTTCAAAAATAGTGGAGTGTTCCTTTAAAGGGGTCATCGGATGCAAAATTCACTTTACAAGTTGTTTGAACATAAATGTGTGTTGGAAGTGTGAGTGTACACATCCATCCTATAATGATAAAAATCCACTTAGTGGTTTTTTTTTTTAAATCCCCTTTCTCAAATCAGGCTGTTCTGAGATTCCTGTCAGAATTACGTAGTTCTATCCCTTTGACTTACTGCTAGATGATAATCTAAATCTTAAAATATGCAGCAATAATTAAATATTCACTATCGGCTGATAAATGTTCATTATAAACTTAAAAATTTGAAAAAAAATCAAGGATTTCACACCTTGAATATGTCAAATGTCATTGAAAAAAAAAAAACGTAAGACACTTTGTAGATCCAAATTAATGTCAGTGTAAATGCCCTTTAAATTTGGCATGAAATTGTGGTCTTCACTGTTGTGGAGTATATCAGAGTGTTCTCAAACAAGAAGAAAATGTATGACTTTGTAGGATTTTGTCCATCGGGAATTGATTGGATGATTGTCATTTGCTACAGTAATTACATTATCTCAAGTGAGTGACAAGTTTCTGGAGGGAAAGGATTGAAACTGAAATTGATTTAGGTTGGTTTATATTATTTAGTTTTTTTTTTTTTTGGGTTGGGTGCAGATGATTTTTCCAAAGCTATGAACCTCCATGTATTTTGCATTTGCCAGGTTTGCTGGTCAGTGGTGAGGTGAATCATTTTCAGGAGAAGGAAGTATGGGTCGTACAAGGAAGTTATTCATTATCCTACTTCCTGACAGTCTTTACAAAGGTCTGCCGCAGGTTGTTAACCCTAGGAAAGGTTGACAGATTTCTTCAGGGATCTCTAGTGAGACCTGAAATTGATTCAGTTGTGTAAATATCTGACATCAAATATGCATGTTTATATATTTGACCATCTGCAATAAGTCTAATAAGAATCCCCAAACTGATCTATGGTTCATACGAATGAAGCTGATAGTGCTTAGTTCTCTGTGTTCTGTGTTGCAATGGCTATTTGAGTTCAACATTTGTACACATGGACTCCAGGGATACTGTGACCTGGATAACAGCTGTCAAAATCTATCAGCTTGTGGCTTGACCAGAGATAGAACCTCAGATGGGTCAACAGGAGATGAAAAGATGGACAAAGAGAGGAACTGGATGGGTCAGTGGGAGACTAGGTTTAATGAGTAGCCATTTACATGATAATTAAAGTGATTGCTTGTCTTTCTTAGGGGGATAGTTCACCCAAAATGAGAATTGTCAACATTTACTCGCCTTCATGTTGTTTCAAACCTGGATGGCATTTTTTTCCTTCTTTTTCTTCCGTACAATGGAAATCAATAGTCAACAAAACTCAGGGACGTGCAGAGAGCTCCTCAGGGGCAGGGGCTCAAATGTAAAATAGGGGCAATGTAAAAAAAACAAAATAAATAAAAAATAGTCACTTATGGTCATCAACCCTGCATTTATTTGATCAAAATTTTAATATACTTTAAAGGGGTCCTATTATGTTTTTCACTTTTTGAGTTTTAGTCAGTGTGTATGTTTGGGCATAAAAAATATCTTCAAACTTACAAATCTCAAAGTCCACTCCAAAGGGAGATATTACTTCGAACCACCAAGCATGAGAGCATGTTCTAGTACACCCCCAAAACTAACTCAAGACATTGTAAAAGAGCATAATAGGACCCCTTTAAAATAAATTTTATGCAATGCTGATTTATTATCAATGTTGGAAACCTGTGATACTTTTTTCAAGATTCTTTGATGAATAAAAAGTTAAAAAAGAAAAGCATTTATTTAAAATATAACTTTTGTAACAATAGACACTACCGTTCAAAAGCTTGAGGTCAGTATTTATTTATTTTTTTAATTCGCTTTTATTCAGCAAGGATTTTTAAATTGATAGAAACAGTTGTTGTTAGAAAACATCTCTATTTTGAATAAATGCTGTTCTTTTTAACTTTTTATTTATCAATGAACCCCAAAAAAGTATCACAGGTTTAAAAAAAAAATAAATAATAAAATAAAATACAAATACAAATTAAGCAGCACAACTGTTTCCAACATTGATAATAAATAAGCATATTAAAATGATTTCTGAAGGATCATGCACTGAAGACTAGAGCAGGCCTGATGATGCTGAAAATTCAGCTTTGCATCACAGAAATAAATTATATTTTAAAGTATATTAAAATAGAAAAATGTTATTTTAAATTGTAACAATATTTCCCAATATTACAGTTTTTCTGTATTTTTGATCATAAATGCAGGCTTGATGAGCATAACACTTTCATAATGCAGCATTATTATTGATGAGCATAACACTTTCATAATGCAGCATTATTATCAAAAATGGTAACAATAAAGTCCTTTCACGTCACCGTTTCGCCAGCCTACACTTCACGTAACAGGCCTGTAGGTAGCACTTGGGCTTCATTAACTATGATAGTTTCATAAAACAGTAAACGGTATAGGCTATCATACATAAATATAAGTGAATGGAATACCGCTACCATTATTGTGACTTTTGGCGCTGCATGGTTTTGTGCAGTGCTTTGTAGTCATTTAACATCCATTTTCTCAGCGATGTAATTTGATTTATAAAATAAGACAAACCGCAGATCCAGATCACTCCACAAATAAGCTAGTCTGTCCCATGTAATTTTCAACCGATTTATGAATATGAACAGAAAATTCTCGCTCCACTTCACATTATTGTCCAGTGAAATTTGAACTTGTGCCAGATCATGATTGGTTGGTGTTTTATACATGACAAAAGGGCATTGATGAATTATGTAATATTCTAACGTCAACCCACTCACTGAAAGAACTAGCCTATATGGCTCGAGAGCCTAGGCTTCGAACAGACTGTGGAATATCAGTCACGCGAAAGGCACGCAACCCATAGCAACGCCTCAGATTGACAGATATGTAAAAATTAAGAGGAATTTTCCAACTTGAGCGATTAGTTACTGTTTTGTACACATTGTCAGGTTAATTATAATTCAAATGCATTTTTTTTAATTGACCACAATATCATTGCTATTTGTCTGAGAGGGGCACTTTGGAATAATTTTGAAAAAGGGCAGGGGCTTGAGCCCCCAAAGCCCCCCCTTCTGCACTTGCCTGCCAAAAATATTTACATATCCAATTTCTTCAAGATTCCTCAACGTTAGTAAATTATGACAGAATTTTCATTTTTGAGTAAACTATCCGTTTAAAGTTCTCGCAAGTGGGACAATCAGCATAGATGTCAAAGCAGGTTTGTGATTTTTATTTTTATTTTTCCAAGTACACACTATGTAGTCAAACTTCAATGCATCACTGCATTCCCTTTTCTAGTAGTTGATAATTTACTTGTTTGCTAACATACAAACTACCAAGAACATTCAAGCCTTGCCAAGGTCCTCTTAGCCAAAAGCCTGGAAAATATTTTTAACAAAGCTGAACTTTTATTAATGGTCTCTACTTTTTGTAATCGTATTTGATTCAATTGCCTTGCTTTTATTGGACAGCTTGCAGTTAAGTGGTAGCCAGAAATGTTTCCCTCACCGTGATCAACATCTACAGCATGAACAGTTCTAGGATTTCATCCTCATGGGGGCTTAGCCCTCAGTGAGAATTTGTAGCAAGAGACCCCTGCCTAAGTGGTGCCTATTTGTAAATCAGCACCACTATATTACTTTATAGTAAGTCAAAAGTAGCCTAGTGGTACTAAAATTGGCATACAAGTCAATACAAAAAAAATGTATAGATGATAAAATGATACCAGTTTTTCTGGATATATACCGTATTGACCCGAATATAAGACGTTTTTTTTTCTTGGAAATACATCTGAAAAAATGTGGTTGTCTTATATTCAGGGTCTAGACTTTGACATGTAAATAATACACCCACAACAATAGATGGCGCCAAATACGCATAAAACGAGTGTGCCATGAAATACGTAATGTAATGCGTGTTGTAAAGATCGCGAGTAAAAACAAAAGAGAAAGAAAACCTTACAGCTGCATGAGTCGTGACTGTCACGTTAGCCTGATGAAACCAAACAACCTTTGTGATTTTAAAACAGTACCCAGATTGGAAGACTAGAGTAAAAACAAAAGAGAAAGAATAATACGATTTTGGTAGGCTACTATTAGATGGATAGCCTAAATGTCCTAATTCAGATGGGCTATCTGTTTTTTATTTATTTATTTTTTTTAATGGTACATCAAAAAGTGTATTTTTTTTTTATGTGATTGTTGGTACATTTTATCAGTTTTTACCATACTTTCAAAACAAAAATGAAAATAAGAAAAATATGCAATATGAAAATTTTACTGAAAAAAAACAAGATTTGTTTTTTAAAAAGCCTTTTTCCAAAAGGTACATCTGGAAAAAGGGGGGTCGTCTTATAATCAGGGTCATCTTATATTCGGGCCAATACGGTATATACTGTTTTTGTGTCACAGAATGTAGTTTTAAGAGTCTTTTAGGCGAGAATGTACTTGTTTAGACTTCAAATATGTGGTTTGTTAGTAAAGAAAACGTCTATTTGAAAATTTTATTTACTTCAACATTTTCGGAGATGTGAGCTCCAGGGTGTCAGCGGCTGTTCAGCGCACATGAACCCACTGAGAGCTGCCTCACCTTGGCCAGATCTTCTGGAATTTGCCACTGGCTGTGATGTCTTCATAGTGGTTAAACATGAGAGATAATTTGTTTTGGGTAAATCTTAACTGGCAGTCTTAATCTATTATTTGTTTCGAAGCAAATACTTTTGGTTGAGGGCAAAATCTCATCATGTTATATTTTATGTAATTTTAATGCTGTCAGAGCGCTGCCTTTGTACTTTTGAATGAATTGGCTAGCAGCTTTTATGATTGCTGTTGTTGTTGTTTATTAAATATTATTCAATAAATAATATTTTATGTAAATAATGGTAGTATTTTATAAAAGTATTTACAATTGAGAATCGGTTTGTGTGTGTTCTTGATGGTAATTTTGGTTACATTATTCCGCCATTAGATGGCGACGAGACTGTTTTTATGAGTGAGTTAACAGTAAAGACTTTTATATTGAAAGAGACTGAAACCGAGTTGTAAACAAGTAAGTTCTTTTTACTTTCAACAACACCGGACGTCTCCTTATGCTTTCTCTCGCCGTACTTTGATGTCATAAGACTTGATCTTCAAGTCGAACACACCTCTTTACTCTTGCGGGTCACGTGACTGAGTGTAATTGCAGCCTCTGCGATTGAAAAATCACGTTTTTTTTTCATATCGCGATATCGCAAATGCAATTAATCGTTCAGCCCTAGTGGATACTCATCAAGATGGGCATTTTGACATAATTTTGTGTGTATTTGCTCAAGACACGAAAGAGAAATCATTTTGGTACTTGCATGCTTTGGGTTCTCTGTTGTGGAGTCTTGCTATTTGAATGGCTTAAAATGACCTGAATGCACTGGGCCCGATCATTCAGATAGGTGATTATAGTTTTAGGGGGCTAAGATGACAGACATGGGTGCTGAAGTCCCCAAAAAAGGGTCTAGAACTGCCCCTGATCCACAGTGCTTTTTTCAGCAACTCACCAAGTTTCAAGTTTTCTTTACATACAGTATATATATATATATATATATATATATGTAAATATATAATCATCAGTGACTGTTTGTGCATTGAAATGTTTGTTGTGAGGCTCAGGCATTCTACAGCAGTAAATAAATAAATAAAGATGTAAATACAAACACAAAACGTTCATTAAAAATGGTGAATTAAGATATATACATATATGCAAAGTATGAGAAATGTATTAGTATGTGTGAAAAACCTAAGAGACCCACTTGAGTCTCTGAGGCTTATGTATTGCAGATCTTGCTTTACAAACTTCTTTAAACTTGGACTACCATTACACCGACCAGATTAACCACCAGCCATGTCTTTGTCTGTTCTCTCTTAAATCAGCAAGTATCTCAATCCTTTTGTACCCTAATAAAAATCAATTTGGTAAATATAATGGAGGTTTGAAGAAGAATCTGCTATTTAACAGTGTCAGTGTCTGTTGCGTAAGTTTACACAAAAACATAAATTAACAAAACAACTTCAAGGCCATGTTTATTGTAATTCAAAGCAATTTACTATGTTTTTCCAGTCTGTGAACTTTAGTGTTTGTTGCTATTGAAGGGAAGTAATGATCCATGAGATGTACAATTAGGTTTTGTGTTTTGTATTATATCAATTATGTTTTATATTATATGATTTAAATGAATTGTTTATTGAAAATTGCTTGTGTGTTTATGTATAGTGGTGTGTTAATGTATGCGTCGATGAATGCATATGTGAGCGAGTGTGTGAAGTGGGGTTTGTTCCTCATGATGCTGGTTATGTAAACAGTCATACGATCGCATTCCTTCCATTCCGTGCTGCTGTCCACTTAGTCACATGACCACGCAGGAGGGCTCATAGTGGGGTGGGGAGGCATGGCTTAGGAAGGGGAGCCATTTATCACTAAGGGCGATTCAGATTGTGGACACAGGCTCCCACATTTACAAGGGTGTATTTTTTTTCTTCAAAGCAGATGTATTAAACATGTCAGATACTGACTGTAATAAAATTCTCTACTCACAAAGAGGCTGTGAAGATAATTAACAAGAGCAGATTCATGAAAGGTTTATAACCTTGCCGGTTCACCAGGTGTTTGGCTTTCAGTACATTATTTTATATATTTTTTGCTTTGCAAATGGCTGTCTGTCTGTAGTGCCTTCATTTGTCCTGAATTTCCTCTTAAAATTTTGTTTTCAAAAGACTGTGATAATTGCCTTGACAAAATAAAATGGCAAATAATACAAAAGGAGAAAAGGTAACTATAAATGCGTCAAGACTCCGACGGGGCTATTTCAATTCCTATTTGTAGTACTGATTGTTTTGCAGGGATAAATGTGGTCTTCAACCAGACCTGTGCCAAGATTGGGCCATCTGGGGATCCCAGTATTATAGTGTTGTGGTCCATGAGACCCTCTTAAAAGTCTATAAAAAGACAGTAGCCTACTGTTCCCTATCGATACTTCTCTCGTACTGCGTCGCTAGACGCTTATGGGGGAAAACTCCTTTTTCTCCGAGGACTGAAGACTTATTCAATCACACAGTGTAACTGCACGGCCATTGGTTCGTGCAGTGATTATAAAACGAACCAATGGCTCGGCAGCGGGGGTGTAAATAAGAGATTCATTGCACAGTGTAGAGAGCTTCGTTGATTATAAATGTGAGATTGCGATGAACTAAGATGAGTGACAGCTTTTAATTATTTTTAATGGAGTTTGTAAATGTGATACTGATTTAACACAACAGTCAATAAACAAGAAGTTAATATTAAGTGACTTACATTGTCTGACTATAACACTATTGTCTGATTTTGCTCTATTTCGTCTCAAACACAGCGGTGTTTCGTTTATGAGTGAATGGGCATTTTTAAAGGAATCTAGTGAGTCAGTGATTCATGATTACCCATTCATAAAGACAGTCACTTGCTTCATTCCTGAATGAATCATCCATTCGAATGAATCAATTGAATGAATGATTCAGTGATAAAATCAGTGACTTGCCGCCACCTGCTGGCAGTTTTAGTTTAATGTTTAAAGTATCTTTTCAGTTATTTAAATCATTTAATATTTCTGTATTCAAAATTTTATATTTAAAACATTAATCTCATCATGAATTTATGGATTAAACTGCACTCATGCCACCTCTGAGCCTCATTAAATGTCTGAAAGTACAACAAGCCACTTTTGTGTTCTTCTGTGCCACCTCTACAAATTAATTTTGTTAATACTGATTTCATTTGATTGGTAACTTATGTTTCTTATTCTGTCGTTTTAATAAAAAAAAAATGTAAATTACGAAAAGCTTATAAAATATAATTTTTAAAGAATTAATAAAGTTAGAAAAATGCCATTACAAAGGTAAAAACAAAATTCCACTGTAAATCACTTTGAGTCATATATCACCTCGTAATGGGAAGGCTAAATTTTTTATAAAATTTTGGATTATTGATTAGAAGGTGCTCCTAAAATTTTTAACGTGCTCCTAAAAAGAAATGTAAGCTTAGAGCCCTGAGATGGATTGTTCACATTGTGTCAACATGAGTCTCACCACTCTGCGCGCTCGGATCGCTTTCTTTTTAGAGAGCGAATCCGCCCCTCGCGCCCTCCTGTTTTCTTCCTCCCAGGGATCTGTGAGGAAAAAACACCGGGGCAAAGAAACTAAGCGCTCGGCCGTGAGCGACCTTGCGCCAGCCCAGATCCCGTGCGCCTCGCCCCCGCCAAGCAGAGAGTATTCTCCCATTCTCTTTGAGCACACAGACCAGCGTCCCTCGGCTGATGCAAGCGACATGGTCTCGTAGAGAACGAGCTATTAGATGACAGCATGTCGGGCTCTATTGCTGACCCTGCCCCTTCATCATCTGCCGAGTCCAGCGACTCTAAGCCAGGATGGATACCAAACTTTTCCGCATCCTCTCTATGGCAGTTGAGGAACTGGGATTGGAGTGGTCTACGCCGGAGGAGCCCACTCGTAGCCGTCTGGACGAATGGTTCCTGCTGGGGCGTCGCCAGGCCCCTCATCAGCGAGGCTCTCCGTTTTTTTTCCCGGAGGTCCATGACGAGTTTACGAAGTCATGGCGTGCTCCCTATGTGGCCCGCCTTCGCTCTAACTCTCCTTCTGTTCTCTCCTCGGTGGACTGCGCTGAAGAAAAGGGTTACGAGAGGATGCCTCCTCTCGGCGAGGCAGTGGCTGCGAACCTTTGCCCACCCACTGTCATTGGATGGAAAGCGAAGGTCGCTCACCCCTTCAAACCCTGCAGGATGACTTCTGTCCTCGCTGGACGAGCGTATTCCTCCGCCGGGCAGGCCGCCTCAGCTCTACACTCCATGGCTTGTGCTCCAGGTCTTTCAGGCCAAACTCCTCCAGGCCGTGGATGAGTCAGGACCTGATGCCGCGGCTTTCAGGGAGCTGCCAGGCACTACAGACCTGGCTCTAAGGACTACCAAGGCCACAGCGCAGGCCATAGGGAGGTCAGTGGCCGATCTAGTGGTGCTAGAGTGCCACTTATGGCTAAACCTCACCGAGATTAAGGAGGCTGACAAGGTTCCCTTCCTCGACTCCCTGGTCTCCCCTACGGGGCTGTTTGGACCTGCCGTAGAGGGATTTGCAGAGTGATTGACTGCGGCTCAGAAGTTGTCCCAGGCCATGCTTCTTGCCGAAATGCTCCATCTCTGCAATGGCCACCAGTCGCCCCAAGCCTGCTCCAGCACAGCAGCCAGCTAAAGCTGCTCCGTCGCCCGCTCAGCCTGCTCAAAAGCCTAAGCCCCGACAGCGCTCCTGCTCGGCCATACGCTATCCCTTTCCAAAGCGCCAAGGATCCCGGCCCAAGCTGAACTTGGACCCTGCGCCCCCGGCGTCGTCCTGATCCGCTGGAAAGGAAGAGGAAGGGCAAAGTCTCGCAAGCTCCGGACCACCCCCGAAACGCCCTCTATCGTGCCTTCAAGAACTCCATTCAGGTCTGGTTGCCAGTGACGGTATGTTTGTTCCAGAAATTGTTGTGAATCACAGGCCCGTTCTAAAAGTGCCCTCACACATATCCGCTGTGATAGTGAGAAAAAATAAAAAACAAACATTTTCAAAAAGAGAGCAAATTTCCTCTTCCAGTTATCATAAGTGTCGAGTCCCCACATGGCGACTCACCACCCGAATTAATCCAACCCCTTGTCACACGGGCCAAGGCAATTCAATACGCTCTAAGTCCCCCGCGGTTCAACGGCGTGGTCTCCACCTCAGTGCATAGCAGGAACGCTCACATTCTGCGAGCCGAGGTAAAGAGTTTAGAATCCGAGCGAGTCAGGCTTCTACAGCCTCGTCCCCAAAAAGGATGGCGGCCTGCGTATCCTGAATTACCTCGACGACTGGCTCGTTTTAGCACAGTCGGAGGCCAAGCTAATAGCCCACAGGTCCCTCCTCCTCAGCCACTGAGAGCGCCTGGGACTCAGGATCAATTTTGCCAAGAGCTCTCTGTCCCCCAGCCAGTGAACTTCGTCCACATGAGGGCAATAATCACGCCAGACTGTGCACTGGCCATACAGCAGCTGACAGCTTCCTTCAGAATTAAAGCCTCCTACCCTCTCAAAAGGCTTCAAAAGATGCTGGGCCTCATGGCCTCTGCAGCACCGATACTTCAGTTGGGCCTGCTCCGAATGAGACCCCTTCAGTACTGGTTGAAACCTCTAATTCTACCCCATGTGTGGCGTCATGGACGCATCCGCATCAAGGTGGACCAGGCCTGCGTGATGGCCCTGGCCCCCTGGGAGGACCTACAGTGGTTCAAGCAGGGTGTGACTATGGGATTGGTTTACAGAAGGAAAGTTTTCTCAACAGAAGCATCCAACACAGGTTGGGGAGCTCTGTGTGACGGCAGGCTGACCTTCGGATCCTGGACGAACGCGGGAGGCCAGCTACACATCAACTGCCTCGAACTGACGGCAGTATGTCGAGATCTTCAGGCCTTCTTTCCAGTCCTGAAGGGACACCACGTGCTAGTCCGATCAGACAGCATGACGGTGGTGTCATATACAAATCACCAAGGCAGGCTCACCTCGAAACGCCTTTTCGAGATGGTAAAACAGCTCAACCTGCGTTCATTGAGGGCAGCTCATGTACCCGGCGTACTGAACCAAAGAGCAGACATACTATCTCGGAGCAACGTCTCCTCAGAGGTTCAGAAAATCTGGGAGATCTTTGGCAAGGCAGAGGTCGACCTCTTTGCCTCAAAAGACAGCTCTCACTGCCAAACTTATTTTTCAAAGAACGAGGACGCCTTGGCCCACGAATGGCCCAACCTCCTTCTGTATGCTTTTCCCCCAATCGCCCTGATCCCCCAGGTAATCAGGCGGGTCAGGGAGCACAAGCACAGAGTGCTTCTGGTGGCCCCGCTCTGGAAGAATCATCTCTGGATCTCAGAGCTGTCTCAGCTGCTGACGGCAGCTCCGTGGCCAATTCCCCTGAGGCAGGACCTCGTCTCTCAGGCAAACAGAACAATCTGGCACCCCCAGCCCGAGCTGTGGGCACTGCACCAATGGGCTCTCAACGGGAAGCAGTAGATCTCCCAGAGAGCGTCCTGAATACTATCTCACAGTCTAGAGCCTCATCTACGAGACGCCTCTATGCCCTTAAGTAGTCAATTTTCTCCACCTGGTGCAAAACCCGCAGTGAAGACCCAATAGCATGTGACATATTGGTGATATTGTCCTACTTACAAGAGTTGTTGGACAAGGGCCGCTCCCCTTCCACACTCAAAGTCTATGTGGGAGCTATAGCAGCTTCTCACGCTCCTATAGCTGGACAGTCGTTGGGCCGGAACAATCTTGTTGTCCGTTTCCTGAGGGGATCCAGGAGGCTCCATCCGCCCCGGCCCCTCACGGTCCCTACTAGGCATGGGTGGGTATGAGATTTTGACGATATGATAACCTTTAGCAAAAATATCACGGTTTCACTGTATCACAGTATTTTATCACGGTTTTTCCCGCTGAACACAGTATATTTTGTTTTTGAGCAACATACAAAATATTAAGAATTTTTTTTTTATTTGTTTCCTAAAAAGATGAAAAATAAAGACATCTTTGTTGTCCGTTTCCTGAGGGGATCCAGGAGGCTCCATCCGCCCCGGCCCCTCACGGTCCCTACTAGGCATGGGTGGGTATGAGATTTTGACGATATGATAACCTTTAGCAAAAATATCACGGTTTCACTGTATCACAGTATTTTATCACGGTTTTTCCCGCTGAACACAGTATATTTTGTTTTTGAGCAACATACAAAATATTAAGAATTTTTTTTAAATTTGTTTCCTAAAAAGATGAAAAATAAAGACTGACATCTTTATTTAACCTAAATCTGTAATTAGCCTACAGTTATTTAAGTTTAGTTATATAATTCATATACATATAATTTCATATCATTTAGTTATATAATTTCATATACATAATTTGATTGAATAATAACCCAATTTGAAGCAAAAAGAGAATGTTCTGACTAGCTTTGTGAAATTATTCTACATGCCTGAACGAAGCAAACAGCAGAATAGTGCTGGGCGGTATACCGGTTCATACCGAATACCGGTGTTTATTTTTGTTATGATATGAATTTTTAAAGGGGTCCTATTATGCTTTTACAAAGTCTTGATTTTGTTTTGGGGGTGTACTAGAACATGCTCTCATGCTTGGTGGTTCGAAAAACGCATTATTTTTCACATAATTTACATTATTAAAATAACTTTCTCCCCAGGCTGACAAAAACGGCTCGATTAGTTCCGGCTTTGATGAAGGTCCACCTTCCGAAAAACAAAATGTGATGTGATTGGTTAGCTGTCCCAGTGCGTTGTGATTGGCGAACAGCTTAGACAGTGTTTCAGTACTGCCCCGCCTCTTGCTCTGTCTTTCAAGAAGCTTCTCCTTCGTGATGTGAAAGCTGTCCTCAGTAAAATGCGCAGCACACAATAGCAAATTGGGGTTATAATGCTCAGGAACAGAGTTAAAAAGTAAATTGCAACCACTGTTTCCTGACATCATCCGCTTTCAGAAGTGAAAAAAAAACAGCGCTTCAGGCGGTCGCACACCGGACGAGAAGCGCAGCGTTGCGCCACGGCTTTAAAATTCGAACACATTATTTTCTATGAGTGTAGGCACACCGGCGGTGCCGTTCGACGTCTGTCCGCGGCGCCCAGTTATGTCGTGTTATATTTGTAAGAATTGTACTAGACCAGCGGTTCTCAATCCCAGTCCTCGCGTACCCCTGCTCTGCATGTTTTGCA
>NW_015505375.1:1270011-1272727 GCF_001515645.1 Sinocyclocheilus grahami
GGGTCCCTTTTCACTGTTGCACTGTGGTGAGGGAACAGCTGTATGTGTTACTAAGCGTGAAAGTTCCGAAACTGAAGCTGTAGAACTAATAGAACGTGATGACACAGAAGAACTCATCCACAATATCCACATTGACCGCCACAAATATCCAACGCCCCGTGCCATCAGCTCCCGCGTCTCACACACACGAGCGTGACTTTAGCACTAGATTTAGCAACTTTCAGACCTTTTTAGCTGATTTTTTCCATAGAATATTCATACTGACAAACCTAGCGACTTTTTTGGATGAACCTTAGCTATGGATCAGTTGGAAGATTTCGCCAGTGCTGTCCGTGAGGTCTGACTTTCCCGGAGAAGTGTCACCTCTCTCGGCGTCTGTTCTGTGCAGTGAGCGGCAGAGAAGCAGCGCACTCAGTTGGCCGCATCGCAACCGATTCGTCAATAAATTAGTACAAAACAGCGTTTCCAAGCACCTCTCGCTTATTGATTGTTTGGAATTATAAATATGAGCATAGTTCATCTGTTAATATCACATGCACTTTTTTTGTTTGTTGATTTTTTTTAGTTTGTTACTCAGACGCAGGCAGTGCGCTGCATGAGACAAAGTAATATAGCCAAAACAACCACATAGCCGCTCTTTCGTGTAGATGCATGTTGATTTTATCAAACGATGCAGCGATTACAAATGAGAGTGACTCCTGGTTAACATGTATTAAAAGGGGTCGTGTTTAGTCACTATTTAGTGTGGTATTTTTTGACAATATTCACTTATCATGACAGTAAAATAGGGCATTCTAAGTCAATATACTGCAGTATTTCCTCTCTCAATCAGTAGAAAATATGGTTAACACTCGGTCATGCATGAAAAAAAAATACCGTCATGTACCGTGAAACCGGTATAATTTTGAAGAATACCGTGATATAAATTTTTGGTCATACCGCCCAGCACTACAGCAGAAGCTCTGAATGAGACGCATATTCACTCTCTGACAGCAGGAGGCGCTTCTGGAACACCAGATATGGCGTTTCCTTGGTCACCGCCATAAACAAAGCAGCACTGCGCTGAAACACTGCTTTAAAATGAACTATACAGAGACGAGATTAAAAGAAAATACCATGTAAACATTTCTGAAGACAGTCAGTTCCCCTCAGAAACGCATTCATATAAACCCCCAAATCAATATTGAGGATTTTCTTCCAATAGTTTGCGCATCATGAACAGTGAGTGATCTGCCTGCTACAGTATTTTTCTCAGTGCGTCCGTCTTCAGCATCTCTGACCTGTGTTAACGGGCGTTTACAGACTTCATATTTTCACATAAATGGCATTTTGGAAAATGATTGCATTGCAACTCAGTTTGTGCAAGTCCAGAACAGAGACGATTTGCTTGAAATAATATATAAAACGAAATAATAACAAATACCAGTTTGCAATGTTAAGCAGCATAACCATCTGTTTTTAGACCGGTAAAATAGCTGGAAGCAGATGAGAGCAGAAGCCTCGCACATTCAAGTTACAAATGGCTGCACCCACTCTTATGTTAAAAATAAGGTGGATATAGTGGCCCCAAAAGTATTTGGACACTTAAGTGACACTTAAAATCTCTTAATGTAATTTCCATTATATAACTTCATATGACTTTAAGTAGCGGTGCGCCGATCCGATATTCAGGATCGATATCGCTTCGATACTGGCATTTTCTGCTGGATCGGGGTATCGGTCAGACGAGACCGATCCAAATCCGATATAGTGCGTATACTATTGTGTTATTGTTAAGCCCCACGAAAGGCATAAAAACATAAAGCACCATAAAGTTTCCGTGCACTATATTTCAAGTGTTCTGAGACCGTTCCATAGATAAGTCGTTAAATTCAAGTTCACGTAAACTCTTCTCTCTGCTGCCGCTGTCAGTCATCCTCCATTCAGTGTTCAAACTGCATGTTACGACAGTCAAGACGACGAAACTCTCCAGGATGATACAATGTTCCTATTATTATACTTGATCTGTAGATAAACATCAGCGGTTTTGCATAAAAGGACTTTATCTTGCTGGAGTTTATAGCCAATTCTAAATCCTGTTACTTTCTACCGGGTGTCTATTAGAGGTTCACTACACTGGAGTACAGAGCACTATGAATTGTTCGTCACGAGCACAGTAACTGAAATGTAAAATTGTTAAAAGAAAAGGCTCCATAAACTAACGCACAGATTTAATACACTACGCATCATTATCGCTTCCCTTTGTGCTTTGAACTTTTCTATGCTGCGCGCTGTGACTCCGTGTTGCTTCAAGCGCATCATTCTGCGCACGGGATGCGCATAAGCGTTTTGAGCCACTCCGTATTGGAGCCTTTCATGTTAATACTTTTGCACAATGAAAGATTGTTAATAGCCTTTCTTGTTCTGTCTTATCTATCATATGTTGCTGCCTCATTACTGTGCTATAAATGTAAAAGAAATGCATTTAATTTATTGCATAAATTTATAGATAATTATATTTACTTGTTTTTCATGAATGCATATTACAATACATAGAGCAATGTGTAACATTTTACCAGATTACATCTATTTACTTTTATTTTTCCCCCCACTAAATAATGTTTTTTCTCTAAATATATAGATTTTATAAAATTATTGTGAACTAATTTTTGTAGAGTAACTTTTGCTGCTGAATTATCCACTAACTTAGTTTATAATAGTATTTTTCTCATAGATT
>NW_015505375.1:1274321-1303226 GCF_001515645.1 Sinocyclocheilus grahami
AAAAGGGAAAAAGCATAATAGGACCCCTTTAAAATACCGCAATATTGTCACTTAAAGTTCGGAACGCGACACTGTTTGAAAGGGGTCCCTTTTCACTGTTGCACTGTGGTGAGGGAACAGCTGTATGTGTTACTAAGAGTGAAAGTTCCGAAACTGAAGCTGTAGAACTAATAGAACATGATGACACAGAAGAACTCATCCACAATATCCACATTGACCACCACAAATATCCACCACCCCCTGCCATCAGCTCCCGCATCTCACACACACACACACACACACACACACACAAACGAGCGCGACTTTAGCACTAGATTTAGCAACTTTCAGACCTTTTTAGCTGATTTTTTCCATAGAATATTCATACTGACAAACCTAGCGACTTTTTTGGATGAACCTTAGCTATGGTTCAGTTGGAAGATTTCGCCAGTGCTGTCCGTGAGGTCTGACTTTCCCGGAGAAGTGTCACCTCTCTCGGCGTCTGTTCTGTGCAGTGAGCGGCAGAGAAGCAGCGCACTCAGTTGGCCGCATCGCAACCGATTCGTCAATAAATTAGTACAAAACAGCGTTTCCAAGCACCTCTCGCTTATTGATTGTTTGGAATTATAAATATGAGCATAGTTCATCTGTTAATATCACATGCACTTTTTTTGTTTGTTGATTTTTTTTAGTTTGTTACTCAGACGCAGGCAGTGCGCTGCATGAGACAAAGTAATATAGCCAAAACAACCACATAGCCGCTCTTTCGTGTAGATGCATGTTGATTTTATCAAACGATGCAGCGATTACAAATGAGAGTGACTCCTGGTTAACATGTATTAAAAGGGGTCGTGTTTAGTCACTATTTAGTGTGGTATTTTTTGACAATATTCACTTATCATGACAGTAAAATAGGGCATTCTAAGTCAATATACTGCAGTATTTCCTCTCTCAATCAGTAGAAAATATGGTTAACACTCGGTCATGCATGAAAAAAAAATACCGTCATGTACCGTGAAACCGGTATAATTTTGAAGAATACCGTGATATAAATTTTTGGTCATACCGCCCAGCACTACAGCAGAAGCTCTGAATGAGACGCATATTCACTCTCTGACAGCAGGAGGCGCTTCTGGAACACCAGATATGGCGTTTCCTTGGTCACCGCCATAAACAAAGCAGCACTGCGCTGAAACACTGCTTTAAAATGAACTATACAGAGACGAGATTAAAAGAAAATACCATGTAAACATTTCTGAAGACAGTCAGTTCCCCTCAGAAACGCATTCATATAAACCCCCAAATCAATATTGAGGATTTTCTTCCAATAGTTTGCGCATCATGAACAGTGAGTGATCTGCCTGCTACAGTATTTTTCTCAGTGCATCCGTCTTCAGCATCTCTGACCTGTGTTAACGGGCGTTTACAGACTTCATATTTTCACATAAATGGCATTTTGGAAAATGATTGCATTGCAACTCAGTTTGTGCAAGTCCAGAACAGAGACGATTTGCTTGAAATAATATATAAAACGAAATAATAACAAATACCAGTTTGCAATGTTAAGCAGCATAACCATCTGTTTTTAGACCGGTAAAATAGCTGGAAGCAGATGAGAGCAGAAGCCTCGCACATTCAAGTTACAAATGGCTGCACCCACTCTTATGTTAAAAATAAGGTGGATATAGTGGCCCCAAAAGTATTTGGACACTTAAGTGACACTTAAAATCTCTTAATGTAATTTCCATTATATAACTTCATATGACTTTAAGTAGCGGTGCGCCGATCCGATATTCAGGATCGATATCGCTTCGATACTGGCATTTTCTGCTGGATCGGGGTATCGGTCAGACGAGACCGATCCAAATCCGATATAGTGCGTATACTATTGTGTTATTGTTAAGCCCCACGAAAGGCATAAAAACATAAAGCACCATAAAGTTTCCGTGCACTATATTTCAAGTGTTCTGAGACCGTTCCATAGATAAGTCGTTAAATTCAAGTTCACGTAAACTCTTCTCTCTGCTGCCGCTGTCAGTCATCCTCCATTCAGTGTTCAAACTGCATGTTACGACAGTCAAGACGACGAAACTCTCCAGGATGATACAATGTTCCTATTATTATACTTGATCTGTAGATAAACATCAGCGGTTTTGCATAAAAGGACTTTATCTTGCTGGAGTTTATAGCCAATTCTAAATCCTGTTACTTTCTACCGGGTGTCTATTAGAGGTTCACTACACTGGAGTACAGAGCACTATGAATTGTTCGTCACGAGCACAGTAACTGAAATGTAAAATTGTTAAAAGAAAAGGCTCCATAAACTAACGCACAGATTTAATACACTACGCATCATTATCGCTTCCCTTTGTGCTTTGAACTTTTCTATGCTGCGCGCTGTGACTCCGTGTTGCTTCAAGCGCATCATTCTGCGCACGGGATGCGCATAAGCGTTTTGAGCCACTCCGTATTGGAGCCTTTCATGTTAATACTTTTGCACAATGAAAGATTGTTAATAGCCTTTCTTGTTCTGTCTTATCTATCATATGTTGCTGCCTCATTACTGTGCTATAAATGTAAAAGAAATGCATTTAATTTATTGCATAAATTTATAGATAATTATATTTACTTGTTTTTCATGAATGCATATTACAATACATAGAGCAATGTTTAACATTTTACCAGATTACACCTATTTACTTTTATTTTTTCCCCCACTAAATAATGTTTTTTCTCTAAATGTTTAGATTTTATAAAATTATTGTGAACTCGTCATTTTTGTAGAGTAACTTTTGCTGCTGAATTATCCACTAACTTAGTTTATAATAGTATTTTTCTCATAGATTATGATTATATATATTTTAATTTGTTATTTTTCTTTATAATGAAGTTGTATATATTTAGTAGATTGTGTGTAATACACAAAAGAGTGATGATCAGGTCAACACACACTGAGGTATAGAAATAAAAAAAAAACTGCTGATATCGTATCGGTATTGTCCGATACTCAGAACTTTTGGTATCAGATCGGGATCGGTTCTGAAAAAATGGTATCGTGCCACCCCTAATTTTAAGAAAACTTTAAGCAAACATGAAAACTGTTCACTCTTAAATAAATAAAATAATAGATTAAAAAAAAAGACAAGAAATGCATTTTAATGCATTTGTTTCAGTGTAGGCTTTAATGTATTTGTGCATGTGAATGTGTTTGAATTTCAACATATTTGGACATTTTCTGGTTGTTAAATGTTAGTGTATCATGTTTCTAGTTTATATGATGGACTACTATACATCGGTGATACTACACTTGCATGAACTGTAAGGGGAACCGACTCCACAAAATGACCTTGGCAGCACATAGTTAACATTAATTACAGAATTGCCTAAGAAAAGTTAATTACAGAATTGCCTAAGAAACGTGAAGTTAATTTTGCGAAAAGGTCTAGGTCTGTTATTTGTTTGTAGATGCCACAAGGTTTAATTAGTCTAATTTATCTTTAAAAAAAAGATACATTTACATGCCGGTAGCAATGCCAGGGTCTAAGGTTCGATTCCCAAGAAATGTATGCCATGAACAGATAAACTGTGTAAACTTAAATTAAGTGTAAATCATGTAGATAACATCTGCCAAATGGATACATTTCCAAATGGTTGCGCTTTTTCTCATAAGTTTTTAGTGGATCTGTTGCAACATCTTTTGAGCATACTTTTCAATAAGACTCAGTTGTCAGGTTTCTTGTTCTTTTACAGCATATCCCATAATATTGCCTAGTTGTACCTGCCTCATACTCTGCTCCTCTGCTTTTGATCTAGCTGCACTGAGTTTCCCTAAGCAGAATTCCCCGGATTTTATATGCGGAGACAGATAACATCAATACATATCATACTAGCACTGTGTATGTGTCTGTGGTTTACAGATAAAGAGGTGGAGCTGAAGTTTCCGTAACTGCCGTGACTGTAACTGCCGTGACTGTAACTGCCGTGACTGGGCATTAAAAGTTTATTTCGGCCAGTCTAAAGCATCTAATTTGTATTTTTAAAAGGTTAGCCTCAACAACTAACATTAATGTGTTTGTGCGTACACCATTTGTGGTGAGTGAGAGTTTGTAATGCTTTTAAAATGAGTCTTTTCTGCTCACGTTTATTTGATAAAATATATTGTAAAAACAGTAATATTGTGAAATATTACATTTTTATATAACCGTTTTCTAGTTTAATGTAATTTATTCCTGTGATATCAAGGCTGAATTTTCAGCAGCCATCACTTCAGTCTTCAGTGTCACATGATCCTTCAGAAATCATTCTAATGCTGATTTAGTGCTCAATAGGGCTGTGCGATATTGAAGAAATATGCGATATGATATTGCTTAAAGTGTGTAAAATCAATTTAAATGATATTTAAAAATATTTAAAAATTAATATTATATAACCAATTTGTTTCACATTCTTTCTTGGAAAATAAAGAATCACTACAACTTCTGAAAGTGACCAGCAGTGTTTTAGCATTACTTAAAAAGTAGTGAAATAAAAAGTGATGAAAATGTAATTTAACATCAATGTGAACATACAAACAAAAAAATTAATGACACTACTTTAATATCATTTAGGGATATGCCGGTATCAAATTTTCATTTTGCGATTAATTGCTGACGCTTTTATCACGGTATACGGTATTATCACGATATTGAAATTTAGTTTTAACAAAGTGCTGTCATAATACAGTATAACAGGTTTAATAACTTTTTTCTTATAACAAAAATAACTGAACATTTAAATGCAATAAAGCAATACAGAAAAATGTATAAAGTTTAACAGATTAAAGTGCAAAATAACTATAAAGACCAATAGGTATCACTTTACAATAAGACCTCATTAGTTAACCTTAGTTAATGCATTAACATTCACAATGAGCAATAGCTACATTTGCTACAGAAGTTATTAATCTTTGTTAAAATATACAAGTCTTAGTTCATGTTAGCTCATTAAATAACACAGTTGCAGCTTTCTTTATTAATGATATACAGTGGGGCAAAAAAGTATTTAGTCAGCCACCAATTGTGCAAGTTCTCCCACTTAAAAAGATGAGAGAGGCCTGTAATTTTCATCATAGGTATACCTCAACTATGAGAGACAAAATGAGAAAAAAAAATCCAGAAAATCACATTGTAGGATTTTTACTGGATTTTTTTTTCTCATTTTGTCTCTCATAGTTGAGGTATACCTATGATGAAAATTACAGGCCTCTCTCATCTTTTTAAGTGGGAGAACTTGCACAATTGGTGGCTGACTAAATACTTTTTTGCCCCACTGTATTAATATATTTATGAATGTTCAGAAAAATGTTTCATTGGCAGTTTGTTAACTAATGAATTAACTACTCTTAACTAATGAAGCCCTAATGTAAAGTGTGACCGAACAATAAAGAATCAAAACATTTTCAAGCAATATCTTGGGCATGTTGTAGTCCAGATTAAAATGTAAAAAAGTTTGAAAATAAATAGCCTATTAAGTCTAAATATTTAAGTATTTGGTTTCAAATACACAAATCTGAATGGCTGTTTAAATCATTTAAACACCTTTCAGAAACAAAGTAGTGCAGCTGCTTTGTTTACAGGGTTTCCGGGGTAACGGCTGCATTTTAAATGAATTATTATTATTATTATTATTTCTGCAGTTTAGCGCCATCTGCTGTCAGAGAGTGAAAGTGCGCTTTCATCCAGAGCGTCTCTCACATGTTCCGCCACGTGCTTCTGTTCCGCGCTTATTTTCATCAGAGTGCGCAAACGTCTTTCACGCAGCATACAGCGGTGTTGTGCATTTTGACCAGTTGATGGGAAAAGTATTCTTAAAATGCATTCAAAATTCTGAATAATTTATAATATATAATTATTCACGGTATTTAGAAGTGCCCACAATAACAATATCGTGCATATTCATTACCATGGTATACCGCATTACCGAATACCGGCACAAGTCTAATATCATTGTAACTTTGCTTTCCACACACTTTAAGTACTTCTTCATATACCACAGCAAAAATTATAGTCTGAGAAAGTTCAAACATGATTAAAGGCAAGTGAATAGTCAGTAAAAAAAAAAACATATTCAGGTGCAGAAATTTAATAATTAATTGTAAAATAACACTGCATAGTGTTCACTGTATGAATTAAATTTAGATTAATCTTTGTTATAGCCGTTTTGTTAACATTAATGTCATATTCAGCAGCACGTATTTATAGGCGGCTGTCCCTTTAAATCCGACTGCACGGATCCAGTATAACGATACACATCCGATTTCTTTCTCAGCTGTTTACATTCATTTAAAACATAACCGACTGCGTCTTCGAGAATGATCGTCGAGACTGGTACTATTGACATAATTCTGTGTGTATGTGTCTGTTCAAACATAAGGAGGAGATGCGAAAGACGAATCAACTTGACCTTTTGCAATGTTTCGATTTAAGTAGCCTATTATTAAAATGATAATGATATCGCACGCCGTTGCGATATGCATATTGCGATATTTACATTTGCGATATTTCGATATATCGTGCAGTCCTAGTGCTCAAGAAGCTTTTCTTATATTCACAATATAAAAATGTTTGTGCTGATTGATGTTTTTGTGGAATTTTTTTCTTTAGGATTCTGTGATGAATAGAAAGTTCAAAAGAACAGCATTTATTTGAAAAATAAATCTATACATTTTAAATGTATTTACTGTCACTTCTCACATCAACTTAATGCATCCTTGCTGAATTATACATTTATTAATTAAAAAAAAAACATTTGAATGGTTGTGTAAATCTGTATGAGTGGTGGATAATGGACGTCATTTATGGTGCACTGCATTTTGAGTCCAGTTGTAATGGTTCACATGGCAGTGGCACAGCTGCAGGATGTGCAAAGTCTAGCAAGTGAGTCATTCTCCGTTCATGGTCTGAGGATATTACGTGTCCATTCCAAAGGAACTTTGCTTTGGCCGTGGATGCCAGAACAGCCACAGCCAGAAAGAGAAAAGTGGATTTTTTCGTCCATTACATTTTTGCGAGAGATTTAATGCTTGAGACATGCATTGACCATTGAATGTGACAGTGCTCTTGCACCACTGCTCTTGAAGCCGTATTTAACACACTGCTAGGCTGTGAGAATTGGCTGTCAACTTGGGAAGCCATGACCTCTTGAATACCATCAGCTCATTCCGCTCATCAGGACTCAACATGCCTTAATTTAAAAGTCCTTATCATCATCCTCATCCTGAACACAGTGAGATATGCTAGAAGTGCTGTGATTGTTGCCTTGTTTGCATTGTGCTTATTTGTTTTCATTTGGCATAGAACCTGTACGCCAACTTGGTTTGGTAAGGACATCAAAATGCTATGGACCAAAATCCTTGAGCTTCTGCTTGGACATGAATTCAGTTTCAATGTGTGATGGGTTCTTTAGTATAGAGACGTCAATGAATAAATGAAGACTTCAGATGCAAAAACCTCTAAATCCATCTGAGAATTTATGTACATGAGCATTTTTAGCATGCTCCTATTTAAAATAACATTAGACATTTTTGAAAATGAAACATTCAATAACTGACTAATAACCCTTTCTTTGCCATTACGGTGAACTTACACTGTAAAAAAAGTTTCCGTAAAAAAACGGCAGCTGTGGTTGCTGGAATTTTACCGTAAAAAATACAGTAGCAATGTTTTAGGATTTACGGTTTTAACTTAAATTTACAGTTAAATACCGTAATTGCATTATCTGATATAATGTTAATATACCAACCTATTGAAGTACTGAAATCTGTTTTGTACCTTTGTAATACACTGATAACAACCAAGCATTAAATCAAATGCAGGTGGTGATGAGAAAGTCACGTGATGAACCAAAGCCCATCGCAAGCAGCTTTTAAATAATAACATGTATAGAAGGTGCACAGTGTCATTCACACAAACGCTAAACACCATCATGGTAACACACATGAAACTGAAATAATGCAATAAACATTCATTTAACAACATTAGGTGTAACACACAACCCTAATATACAAAACTGATAAGAAGAAACATAGTTATTTCAACAAAAAAACATCAAATTTGAAATGTAACGCAGGGAATTCTGGGAATGTCAATTTACAGTTATTTTTCACTTCCAAAAACGGTATACTACCGTAAAATGTATGTCCAATACAGTTTTTCACCGTATATAGTAGGGGAATTTACCGTTAACCATTTGACAGGTTTTTACTGTAGCATTTTTACAGTCTTTTACCGTTAAATTCACGGTCATTTTTTACAGTGTACTTAACCTAAACATAGGAGCCTGATAAAAATGCTTAAAAAAAATCTCAGAGGCTTTTGCATCTGAAGTTTTCAAATGTACTAATACACACAACAATACTGTTGTCTGAACAGTCATTGTAAGGACATGTCCCAGTTGTATGTGGCTTCTGCATACTATTATCTGAGAACATCCATTCCTGGGTTCTGAGGACACTTACTGTAGTAGACGTGTTCACTACCATCTTCAGTGTCTCCTCTGGTCTGTCGGTATTCCTCACATGCTTCAAGAGCACTGACCTCAGTAATCATTAAGCACTTTGAGCAGTGTGTCAAAAAACCCCACATGTGCTTCCACCTTGTTCCCCTTTGGTTGCTTACTAGCCAAAAAGATCAACAAATCCGTTCAAATCCAGGTCTTACAGGACACTTATCAGTGACGCTGATCTCCTAAAATAATCACCTGGCTTGCACAAAATCTGCTTTTGACACTGCAGTTTTGCAGCCACGTTCCTGCCACTGCCAACGGTCTGCTATTATTTTGTTCGAGTATTGTTTGCTCATCTTTCTATTTACTGCAGTATTTATTGTCATGTCACAATGAAATGCCACATCTGTCACTTTACTGTCACTGTTCGCTCTGAATTCCTGCTACTTCAATTCCTTAGACATCCATTTTAAATGAAATACCTTGACTGAGGAACAAAAACACCTTTTGGATGCCTCCTGCTTGTGCCAGATGATTTTTTTATTTTAATATTTTGAAAACTAGAAGTGCATGGTAGTAACTAAAACAATTTTCAATTCATCAAGTGAATTTAGGCATCACAATATTATAATGTACAGTATGAAAAAATAGATATTAATTTCTAAACAATTACCAGTCCAAAATTTGAAATTAGAGATGCATGATTAATTATGCATCATTAATTATTTTAATGATATGATCAATATTACATTTCTACACCATTTTATGTAAATACATTTAAAATGAAACAAAAATGAGTTCATTTAAATTAATTATATTATAATGTACAGTTTGAAAAAAAAATTCATTTTTAGATTTGAAAATTACAAATGTCCTATCTATATAAGATTGTAGTAATTCATTCTAATTATCTAGTTTGTTTTTCCAAAAGTTGTGTTTTCACATCAGCTTTTTTTTTTCTTCCTGATGGCATAAGCGATAGATACATTTTCCCCAGGTATTTAACACCCCAAACTTTTGCTGATCTCTGAGTTGACCCAATGTCAAGTCATATAGTTATCGCATGATGTTTGACACTTTTTTTTTTAATTTGTTTTTGATTTTGTCATTTTTTTTGTCATTCCTGGAACTAAACATAACACGTTCTTTTTTTTTTCTTTTTTTTTCTGCTTGTCACCTCTTTGTAGTTGAATATGTTCCTTTATATATCTTATGCTTCTGCATGACCAGTAAAAGTTTGCTTTTTTCCCTTCCGAGAGACCTACAGTGAGCCGACATTGTGATCCCATGGTAACTTCCATGCTGCTGTAAATTGTTTCCTCATCATTGCACTCTCTCTTGTCATATCCTCAAAGATGGAGAGTTTGCAGTCCTCCCACTCAATTCCCATACACTGCAGTAAGCGTCCGCTTTTATTCTTCCACGCTGTATAGTTCAGGAATTTTACCAGCATGACACATGGATGTTGATTGTCATTAGGCTTAGGCCTGGACTAACATATCTTTACTCATCCTCATGTCATTCTTGTATGACTTATTCTGTAGAACACAAAAGATGGTTTTAATTCATGTTTCACCTGTTATTGTCCATACAATGGAAGTCAGTGGGGTCCAAAAATCTTTTCATCGTATGGGTAGAATAATTGCAATAATTAAATTCATTGTATGTTTTTTTTTTTTTTTTGCAGGATATTAAATCAGCTTGCAAACAAATATGCAATTAACCATCTCTTCTTCAGTTATTTTTCCCTTATTATTATAAAGTAGTCAAATTAACTTCTCGTCTGCATGTTGTGGTTGTGGAAGTAAATATCCTAATATTTCTGTTCATTTTATAGCAAATGTAAAGTAATGTGTAATGTTTCACTCATTCGGGACCGAAATAATGTAC
This sequence comes from Sinocyclocheilus grahami, assembly GCF_001515645.1. Lineage (NCBI taxonomy): Eukaryota > Metazoa > Chordata > Actinopteri > Cypriniformes > Cyprinidae > Sinocyclocheilus > Sinocyclocheilus grahami. Next base: position 1,284,672 of record NW_015505375.1, read on the forward strand.
ATACATTTTTAAAGGAGGGCTTTCTGCATCTAATGATTCATTAACAACAAGGACAAATATGACAAAATATATGACCAGGTATTGCAAATAAGCAAGTCTTACAAATATGGACTTGCACTCCATGCCAAAGGTTGAAATGTTGAAAATGGCATGTAGTGGTAAATGTGGAGAAAAGTGCATGTGGAGATATTTGTGTTGACTGAACAATTGCCTAATTGATGCCAAAACAACCAAATATCAAGCAGCACTTTCTTCTGCATTTCTGCTTTGTTTGGTTGTTTTGTTTAGATTTTGTTGTGTAAAACAAAATTAATACATTGTAAACATGAAAAAAAAGACAAAGTAACAAAATAAATCATGAATCAATGAAGGCACTTTTTATGTTATTATGATGTTAAAAACAAATGCATTTTGTGAGGGGAAAAACTTTGATTTATTTACAAATCTGTCTCCAAAATAAAGAGAAATAAACCCAAACAACCTGATAATATTACATGATCATAACTTCCCCATTCCCCAAGCCAGACTACAAATAATTAAAGCCTAATTACTGAAAATATTGTGACAATTGTGAAGTCATGCAGTCTGTAACCAGGCACTTACGGGTCTCTCTCTTATTCAATGGTTTTGCGTTTTATTCTCCGTGAGAATTAAAGTATTATGAACGTCATAATGCAAAAATCAATATATATCGAATCCTGGAATATTTGAAGCATTAGTTCAGAGCAGTAACACCAAACTAATCTATGAACGGTTTCTGTCATTGATTCATGTTTTTATCAATGCCTCATCTTATGTCACTCTAAAATTGGATGCGACACGTTTCGTGTATGCTGTTTCTGCGATCGTGTTTTCATGTATTCTCTCTCAGTGATTGTGCTATGCTGCTGAGTAATAGCTGGTGCTGGACCCAGGATACACACACAAATGCACCCACACAGACATGCTGCCATCTGAATTTAAATGGTTTGTTGCGTTGGGCTATCAATCAGACCATCTGTCCCTGTCCTCCCAGCCTTCATTAGTGGTTGTGCAGTGCATATGTCACACATCCAGCTGGCACAAACACGTGTTCATACACTGCTCCACCTTCGTCTACCTCGTGCAGTGCTTAGTTCTCAGCCAATAGCTGGCAGGAATGCCAACCAGAATTGCTCCATGTGAGTGTGAACTGAAGCCTGATTTAGTGTTTACAAGGGGTGTAACGGTTGTAATTACTCACGGCTCGGATTGTATCAGGGTATTAGAGTCACTGTTTTGGTACGGTTCGGTTTGTGCAATGTGTAGGGGAAAAAGGAGTATGCTGTCAAATGAAAATAAGAACAAATAATCTAGCTACAAGCAACAGCACAAATAAGTACAACCGAGCAAAGATACAAATAAAATAAACAGTGCTTTTCAGGTTTTTTTTTAACAGCTTTTAAGTACATACATTGAATAAAGTAATCAAGTGTAAAATAACATGACACACAATAAAGATGAATTCTTGTTACAAGAGCTATTCAGTCAAGAGCAGTGAGTGATTTCCTTGTCTTTTGTTGTTTGATTAACATTAAAAAATTAAGACAATGCACGGATCCAGTACTGTACGTTCCATTGACTATGTCTACTAGGAAACTCCCCAAGACGGGCATGTTGACAATTTTTGTTTGAATTTGTCCATTCAAGCACAAGACTCGATAGAGAACTCAATATTTGCACGCTCCCTGAGATGTGGGTTTGTCGCTTCGTATGAACGCACACAAATTTTCTCACTGCATGCTCGAGTTCTCATTTGCGTCTTCTGGCTCTTGAATGTTGAAACTGGCAAGGCTTGAATGAGTTTAGTTTAAATACAGATGGCAACGTGTGCTGTTCAGGTGTCACCTGCGCATGCGTGCTATCAACACCTGGGTGATAATGGCATAAATGACTGGTCATATTCGAGCATACGGCACTCACATTGAACAAAGTTTACAAAGAGTGACTGGTTTGTCCATGTTTTTTTGTTGTTTTTTTGTTCATCGCTGTTGTTGTAATTTATTGGGAAGCCAGAATGTGTATCGACAGAAACATACATGTTATTTTTAACAAGCCAGATTACAAATGCATTGTCAGATTTAAGTTGAGCCGCGGTGCAAGTCCGTGCCGTATCCTGGATGGAGAAAGGTACGATTAGATTTTTTTCAACTATGGGGCATAGTTGATTGTTTGCTTCAGTTGCACTACCAAGGACTGAAATGCTCCAGGAAAGCTCTTTTCATGCTGAGCTCATCAAAATGACCACAGCTGATCACAGTTGAAAGTCAAATGGATTTGTGTGCCATTGAGAAGGTGATTAGCTACACCTGATTGAGTTTACAAATCATTTTTAGGAAGGAGGGGGTGATACTTTTTCCAACTCAGTGTTTCTGTTTTTAAATTTTTTTAATGACATATTGGTATTATATCTTTCCGTCTTCATTTCAGGCTGCAAAGCAACAAAATGTGATTATTTTAAGGAGGGGGGGGGGTGATTATTTTCCATACCCACTGTATAAGCTTTAGAAGTTACTTATGTTTTAAAATAATGGATAATGTTGCATAAAGTCACAATAGGGCTTAAAAAAACCGTAGGCCTGTGAACAAGTACCCTCTAATGAATGCATGCTGTCCACTGTTTCAATAAATACAAACATAAATAAAATGTTTACATTATAGTTGTTTCATATGACAAAATGCCAACAAACTGCTAGTTTATTGAAAAATGACTCTATAAAAATGACTCTCTTGACGTTTTGATGTCCTTAATTATTTGGACTTTTTAGTTCAGCAAAGACCACTTCACCACCAAAACAAATAATTGTCTCTTCAATACTTATATAATTCAGGGATTTTTTGTGGTCCAATACATTTAGAATAATTAATAGAATTTGTATGGATTTATCAGTGTGTTTCTATAAACATATGTTTGGATAATTGTGAAATTAGTCTTCATCATCATTCACAAATATTTAAGAAATGTTGAGCGCTGCTGATTGAAATTTTAGTATGCTCTACTGGACTGATTAAAATACAAACATATTTTAATAGAGCTTTCTATTACACATACAACAGTATGAGTGTAATAATGGATTACAATGTCATTTCATAGCTGTGTACGCAATATCATACTGACTTTTGAGCCACAAAACTAAAGGTTTATGCTTAAAAGAACAATATGTACCATATAAGTGGTTAAAATATCTTAAGTCATAGTCAAAAGAGAAAACAACACACCCAAACACTCCTTATATCTGAACAGATATGCTGATGGTAACAACAGTAAGAACAGATATACACTATAACTAGGGGTGTAACGGTTCTCTGTAAAAAAACTTACCGTTTTCCATCAACGGTTCGGCACGAACTTGCACCGTGGTTCAACTTAAATCTGACAACGCATCTGTAATCTGGCTTGTTAAAAATAACATGTAAAACAGAGTTTGGCTAATATATGTTTTGCCCCATCCACTTTTCCTTCTGTCCTGATAAGAGCTCTAGTCCCTGCTGCAGAGAAACACCCCCATAACAGGATATTACCATCTCTATGCTTTACTGTAGGAATGCTGTTAAAGACAATGACTTTGCATGCAGCGGTTTTTAATGAAGGCACCTCATGAAACTGATTCCGGACAGGCTTCTGAGGCAGCGTAACAGTTTAATGATCTACAACAAAATAGAACGAGTTTTGGTGATAGCTAAATGAATATTTAATTAGTATAATACTGATTTCTCACTAGAACTAACATCAAAAGTGCAAAAAGTTAGTCAGAAATATACATTTACACACAAACTGACCACCAAATGCAACTTTCAGATGCCATCTTTATTTTTAGCTCAACCATCACGGAACGGAATGCACAGGATTGTGGGATATCAAAGGCAGCGAAGGATACATCTATGCTACCTTCAAAAATTGATCAGATGAAGGTATCTCATGAGACGGGAAGTGAAGCTAACTTTGGATTCAGACGTGCCTTGATGCCTTCCTACCTTGGAATGCGTCCTCCAAAGGCAGCATTTTAGCGCTTTCGGACTCAGCAAAAGCCATTTGACTTTGAATTGTGATCAGCTGTGGTCATTTTGTTTAGCTCAGCATGAAAAGAGCTTTCCTGGAGAATTTCAGTCCATAGCAGTGCAACTGAAGCAATCAGTCAACTATGGGTGGCAAGGCACTGTCAAAAGATCTCCGGGATAAAGTTGTGGACAAGTACAAGTCAGGAGATGGATGCAAAAAATTGGCAAAGGCTTTATCAATGACTAGAGAAAAGCCAGTCCTTAAGAAAGCCCACATGCAGTCTGAGTTTTGCCAAAACGCACCTTGACGATTCTGAGGCACATGAGACTAAAATTGAATTTTCTGTTGAAAAAAACAGCATATGCTGGTTTTGAAGCATGACTGCTGGTTTGAGCTGGTTTAAGCTGGTCATATGCTGGTCCTGAGCAGCTAAGGACCAGCTTAAAACAGCTCAAATCAGCTCATGACCAGCTTAAACCAGCTCAAACCAGCAGTCATGCACAAAACATTTTTTCAACAGCTGGCCTCAACACTAAACGATATGTCTGGCGGAAATCCAATACAGCTCACCATCCAAATAACAGCATTCCTCCAGTAAAGCATGGAGGTGGTCATATCCTGCTGCTATGGGGGAGTTTCTCTGCAGCAGGGACTGGAGCACTTGTCAGGATAGAAGGAAAAATGGGGCAAAATACGCTAACAAAGCGCTCTGATTGTTTTTGTTGTAGAATACGATAGGGGATATATTCACGCGTTATAAAACTTTATACGTTATAAAACCGTCAAATTCTTGAGGAAAATGTGCTGCCCTCTGCCAGAAAGTTATCAATGGGAAGAAGGTTTACCTTCCAACATGACAATGACCAAAAACCTTTAAGCAAAAGGTGGTTCAACAAAATACTGACACAAAGGGGTGATTCTTTTTCCAACTCAGTGATTGTTTTTTGTTTTCTTTTTCTGACATGTTGGCGTTATATCTTTCACTTGGATGTTATAAGTTGCACTGAGTAAATACAGCTGGATAAAACAAAAACTGCCCGTCTTCATCTCAGTCTGAAAAACAAAATGTGATTATTTTAAATTTCTATACACGCTGTATGTGAACTAACATTAGTTTGGCAGATTAACACAGTGGGTCAGGTTTTGGCTGGTAAATTTCATTGGTTAGGTATGCTATTATACAGCATAATTTTCCATTGACTACCTTTTAAAAATAGCTGTATTTTGATTTACATTTTAAAAATGTACAGGTAAAATATTAATATAGATATTTAGTAATTTCATGTTAATATCACATATTTACTATACTAAAAAAAATATATATTCTTATCTTTTCTCATAAGTGAACTTATGACCAACGATTAGTGGTCATTGTTTTCAAATATTTCTAGACAATTGTGAGTAATTTTTGTTAAAAATTCCACAACTTTCCTCGTGTCATTAAAAGTTATAAAAATATGAAGTATTATAAAATGTTATATCAAAATAATCATAAATTAAATATGATAAAATGTGTACACATAAAAATGTGTATAGAATTTATCATTCTTTTTTATATATCAGTCAAGCTTGGATTATATCATACAGTTTCAGACTGGTTTGGTGCCGTTCACCAGCATAATTTAGCAAGAGTTGCAGATTGACCAGCATGATATTTATAGTGAAACTGGTTGATTGATACAACCGTAAGGAAACAGCATCCAAAATGTATCATATGACCTATTTTCAGTGGTGTGTTTTATGGTTTTGGTACTTTGCTTTGGCAGATGCTTTGGGCTACTACATAACTAGTCTCAGTGGAAAATACTGTCTCTTCGATCTTCCATCTGTGTTTAGCACTCTCTTCATTTACAAAGGCAGAGTAACAGTGATGATTTGGTTGGATCTCTTCCATGCCACGATATTCCCTACAGGATTGATCTCAGAAGGAGTCCACAGCAGCAGAGGTCCATCGGGGTGCGAAATCACCCCACAAACATTGCCATTTCACAAACTCAGCGTGGTCTCAGGAAGCTGGGAAGAGAAAGAGCAGCATTACAAAATGGACAGCATTTCATTTTAATGTGTTTTCAAACACTGCAAGTGTGTGCTTTGAAGGATTTGTTCTTTTTGTATGTGCCTCTGTGCCAAACTCTGTGTGTGAGAAAGAAGTGGTTGGGAGGTAAATAATGTAAAGTCATCAAGGATCTCCGAAAACTTGGGGAGAGTAGGCCAAAAAAAAAAAATTGGCAGAGAAATTACCATAAATGTACTTAATGAGATTTAATTGGATATTGAATAGAAGAAAGACAGCAAGAGGGCAGAGAAGCGCAGTGAAGATGAGTTGGGGTGACTGAAGCGATCTCTGTCTAACTGTTAATGGCTGGTGAAAGTAGGCCAGTGTTTCTTTTATTATGGCCCACAGATCTCTAATGCCTTTGATGCAGGGCAGCTTTTTTCTCTCTCTCTATACACAGGGACACGCATTTGTTCTCTCACTTACTAATAAGATCTCATTTGGAATGGCGCTGGCCTTTTTGGAGCCAGGAGCTTAGTGGCCTTATTTTCACCTATAAACAGAGGTAGGCGATTGCACTCAGGGACCCTGCAGCTCTGGTTGTGCTGAACTTACTACGAGTCTCTCTCTGTCAGTCTGTGTTCTTTCTGCCTCAGAAGTCACTCTCTCACATATTTGTCTGTGCACTCTGGCTTTTAGCCATCCAACAAGTATTATTGTGTTTTCCCGTCCTCCTTTTGTGTGCTAGCTGTGTGAGCTGCTCTTGCTTGCTAGCTCGTCTCTGTTTTACACACACATACATGCATATCCATCCAGGGATGCCGGAGGGTCAGCTTCCACTTTAATCTAGGAAATAATTCCATTTCACATTAGCGTAATTAATTGGGAGCTTACTGCAGCACGAAAATGTAGAGGACTGATGTGTGCTCAACGTGTGGTCTTGCTCTCTGTGTGTGTGTGTGTGTGTGTGTAAGTGTACAGAGTGCTGAAATAGTGTTATGGCTGGCTGATTAGCATAGTCGTTATAAAATTATTGCCTCACGCTTGACATGACTGACAACGTGAATAACTCTGTTCTGCAGGTTACTGTATGCTGCTACAAGATCTGTTTTCATTGTTTGGTAAAAAGTAAATGTCATTCGTCAATTCAATTTTGAGTCCGATATGCTGTGTTGAAGAATGATGGTCATTCTTTGGTCTTTCTTATGTTCTTTCTAAAATATGCAGCCAGCTCTGCATGTTCATGTATAAAAAACAGAAATAGGCTACTGTTTGTGAAAAATAATATTGTCTTTACAATATATATAATGCTTGTTTTAAAAATAAATAATCAGCTTCTTTTGTCATTGTACTGTGTTGTACTAAAACCAAAAGAAATTATGAAAATTAGGTCGAAAATATTTACTTTAGTTCACAACATCCTTTTTTTCACCTACTGTTAGAGTAATTTTAGGTATTTATACATCCAAAGAGAACATTTTCAATTCAATTCAGTTCACCCACCTGTGTCTTGTCAGTCAGTATGAACATTTTCTACTCTTATTCAGCTCCAGCACAGAGTAGCTGTGGGTGTTGGTGAGCTCAAATCCAAATCATTTCAAGCCAGATGCCATTCGGCCAATTCAAAACATATTATGTTATGTTGTGTGTTGTGTTATATATGTTATGTTATATTATAAAGATCTAAATTAAGCTACACTGAACTAAATTGACATACATTGAACACTTTTGTGAACAATTTGATTTAAAGGGGTCATATGATGCTTTTTTGAAGATCATTATTTTGTGTATTTGGTGTAACAGAATATGTTGACATACTTTAATGTTCAAAAAACACATTATTTTTCAAATACTGTACATTATTGTAGGTCCTCTATGCCCCGCCTCTCTCAAACGCTTCGTTTTCTACAAAGTCCCTCCTTCCGACAAGCACAGTCTGCTCTGATTGGCCAGCTGACCCAGTGCATTGTGATCGGCCGAACACCGCAAGCACTCGTCGGAAATGTACCCTTACCATAATCGCGAGCTTCATCTTTCAAAATAAATGTAAAGACAGTAAATAATGTCATCAGTTTTACCATCAGTTCAAGCCCGAAAGGGGAACAGAGTCGCGTGACAGACACACTGATGAAGTTGGTATGTTTTTGCAGTATACAAGCCACGGTTAAGACAGCTGACTCCACTGTGATGTGACCCCGTCTCTCTCTCTCTCTCTCTCTCTCTCTCGCACACACGCACGCACGCATGCACACACACACACGATGCGCAAAACTCCGCATTTGATTCATACAGTAGCTGATTCAGAAGCGCCAGATTGTCATAGCAAAGTCAGAATTAAAAAATTTGTTGTAATGAAGGAGGGATGAACTCTAAATTATATGCAGATTTGCTTTTATTATTTTTTAAATAAAATTACATTTTTTATTAATTTATTCTTTTTTTCAAAAGAGCCTATCAGTAGATGAAGTAATCACAATTAACATAATTTCTGACCAGATTTCTGAATCAGAATGACAGTAATGTAGAAATTTTTTTGTTGTAGTTTTTTGTTTACTTCACTCATTTATTTCCGCTTTTTTCAACAGACGTTTTCCCACAGACGACCTAGTAACTCTTTCAAGTCCCCTAATCAAATTGATTCTGCTTTCCTTTTATACTGTTTTGTGGCATTTGGCAATATAAAAGCAATTAAAAGCAGCCATATTATGTTATTATCATATAATGACTTTTGGATTAAGTGATTACATTTTAGTAAATAATATACAGGAATTTATTTTCAAAATATCCCTCCCATATCTGGTCACTTATGTTCAGTGTTGAGGGTAATGTATTACAAGTAACGCAAGCTACGTAATCAGATTACTTTTTTCAAGTAACTAGTAAAGTAACGCATTACTTTTTAATTTACAAGAGAATATCGGAGTTACTTTTTCAAATAAGTAACGCAAGTTACTTTTTTTTCAATTTATTGATTGACAGCTCTCCTGTCCTCATGTTGAGAGAAATCAGAAGATGTTACTGTAGTTCAAAATAAATATGAATATGCATTAATTCATCTCACTCACACAAAAAAAACACAGATTCAGTATTCCTCAAAATGAATAAAAATAATGCAACTCAGAGTATGACGCAAACCTGCAATAATTAAATGTTAAACAACACAAATATCCTTTATGTATTTAATCCCATTCTATTAACCAATGTCTTTGCTTCTGACCATCGATGATCCAGTTCAACCATACTAATAAGCAAAAATAACTCTAGACAAACATTTGTGTGTTTTTTTTATTGCTGAAGTGTTGAAATTTCTTCTTCTGCATTCTACTGTACGGATGTAAATTTACTTTCCTTTCAGCCTGAGGCTTATTCATTTCACTTTTGGTGTGAAAAGGCTTTTATATTTGCCAAAAATATAACTTTTTTTATTTTAAAATCAAACAAGCAAGCCCTGTCCAGATTTAAAAAGTAATGCAAAAGTAACGTAACGCATTACTTTCCATAAAAAGTAACTAAATTATGTAATTAGTTACTTTTTTATGGAGTAACGCAATATTGTAATGCATTACTTTTAAAAGTAACTTTCCCCAACACTGCTTATGTTGTTACTCACCGTTTGTACTGTACTGTATGTTGTATTCCAAGTAGCCTGTATGTTCATGCAGGTAATGTGTTTCCTTACAGGTTACTTTCTGAAGTTGTTTGTTTTTCCTTTTTCTTTTATTACCCAAGATACATTAGGGGAAGAATTTATAGAATTCTGCCTTTTTAAGATAAAATTTTGTTGATCAAATACAATTTTGTATTCAGCCAAATCATTTTGAATTAGCAAAATTTCTCTTTGAATCAAATAAAAATGTGAATTGTGAATTGAATCAATTCACTGTTATGAACCCTTTTTGCTCATCATTTTCTTTTGGGTTTCTTTCTTTCACACTTTCTTTTGTTCATCAGAAGTTGTGACATCAGCTTTTTCTCTCTCTCTCTCTCTCTCTCTCTCTCCTCCTCCTCCTCCTCCTCCTCCTCCTCCTCCTCCTCCTCCTCCTCCTCCTCCTCCTCCTCCTCCTCCTCCTCCTCCTCCTCCTCCTCCTCCTCCTCCTCCTCCTCCTCCTCCTCCTCCTCCTCCTCCTCCTCCTCCTCCTCCTCCTCCTCCTCCTCCTCCTCCTCCTCCTCCTCCTCCTCCTCTCCCTCACTAATTAGAGAAGCCCATATCCGTGGAGCTGAGCTGTGGTGCTGGTCCTGTCCATGTGGTTCTGGAGCCTGATCACCCTCTGCTGCTGGAATGCCACCTGGGGGCCAGTGAGCCCCCCCTCAACGTGACCTGGCTGCGGGATGGGGTGGTTGTCTCAGAAAGCCAGACCATCCGGCCTTTGCCCAAAGGATCTCTACTCATCTTGCCCTCTTCCACGGATGGCCAGGCTCCAGCGGGTGTGGAGGGCGGATACAGTTGCCTAAGTACCAGCTCGACAGGAGCGCTGACCAGCCGGGCTCTCACCCTGCATCTCGCCAGTGAGTATAAACACTTTCTTACTCTAATTTATGTCCAACACACAGCAGCTGTGTGTCTAAGAGTGATCAAAGAACCAGATTTTTTCAAACTTTAGAGGTCAGCCAACGTTCAGGTTTTTGGTTGTGTGTTTTGTTTTTAAATCTGCATCATCTGGAAAGCATCACATTCTAATTACTGTGTATGCATATCTGATAAATGTTTTGTTAATTAGTGTGATTAGTCATCCCATACACCTGTGTTTCCCCAATCATCCCCTGTATTTAAGTCGTAGTCTGTGCAGTCTGTCTCTGTCGGTTCTACTTATGTTCATGTGTTTCCTGCCATTCCCAGTGTTGGATGTACCCTGAGTTTCCTTTTATTAAAGACAGTTTCATTTATTCCTCGTCTCCATCATTCATCGCCATCACAGATTGTGACATATATTATATTATATTATAAAGATCTAAATGAAACTAGCCACATGCATACCATCTTCTCTCTCTGTCCCTCTCTCTCTGCCACATTCCACTTGGAGGTTGTCTTTGCTTGGCTGGATCTGAGTGCCGTTCTCACCTGGTTAGCACAAGGACTCGATTGTGCTTTTTGAAGAGCCTGAGGAGGGAGAAAGAGATCAGCCTTCAGCTCGTTTATCTCTTTACCTCACGGTTTCTTTTTTCTTTCTCTTTGTGTTTAAGGCAGGCCACTAGACGATAAAGACCATTTCCTTTAGTCATTATGTATTTCATTGGCCATGACTCTGTCTTCCTTCATTATTTCTGTTCATTCAATTTTGCTTTATTACTTTTATGTAGGTAGTAAAGATGCCTGTCGTCTCTGCTGTAGACACTGATGGACATTGCAGTTTTAATGTAAGAGAGAGCATGTCATGTTAGTCTAACATGAAAATTAGAAACCAAATATAAGAATACAAAAATAACATGTCATTGTTATTTGTCATAAAGTCCAACAAAAGTAGTTCTTATTTTAAGGTGATTTTTTTTCTTTGTGGTGGGGAAACAGTTACTTCCCATGCTGGTGGGAATCTCAGAATTAGAAACTGAACTTGATTATAATTTAGATTATACAAATGAAATAACATATTGCAGACATTTCTTGAATATTTACCGTAGATCTTCGTCACAGTATTTGGGAATGAACCAGACATAGAGACATACTGGGATTGGAGAGAGACCATTTCCTCCATTGAGATATCAGTGCAGTGAAGGTCTCTACCAGGGGAGGGATGCGAGTACATGGTTTTGTCATTTACCCCAGTTATCTGTCGTCTGCATGACTGGGATCCTCAGTGGTGCAGCATGTGGAGGTGAGCTGCTCTGAGGAACAGTGACTCACTTACAGTTATCATGATAATTATCTTATTCATTATTACTCACTTGGTGGTGACCGTGGTGGGGGAAGGGTTTCCATATGAGTTTTCCATATACTACTATTTTTGTTCTTATAAGGCTTTTTCTCTCAGTGGCAGAATATTTCTCATTATTCTTGAATTGCTTTGTAATTTCAGATGCTCACACCTACACATAACCATGCTGCTGGTGTGTGCGCCAGTAAATCTCCTGTTTCTTTCTTCTTTTTTTTTGGAGAGTGTGTTTGCTTTTAGACCGCATGCTATGTTCAAGTCAAAAATATCTGGTGTTAATGTTTAACAGGTCTCAGCTGAGCAGGCTGCACTGCCTGCGGAGCTGTTATGTACGCCAATGTTTTTTATGTGTGAGCTTGTTTAGGAACTTTTTTAGATTTGAACTGTCTGTAAATTGATGCCTGCTCTGCTGGGTGACAATAAATCAACTTCAGAGAAGTTTCAATAGTCAGTAATACCTTGAAATATCATTGGTCCATTATAAATTTTAAAGGTATGCGATATATCATCTACGATAATATCGTAATTGTTGTTTAAATGATATGCGATTTGACATTGAGTATATTGCAAAAACACTGCCAAAAAGTGCATGCATACACTATGAGATGTAGGTTAGACTACTGCGTGAGCACATTTAGAATTCACGCTTTCTCTGCGTGATTTAGTCTATTAAAATACTTTTAGAATTCCCCCAAAACTCAAGATAAGGTGGCAAAAATGCCCCTGTATGATTTTGTAATTTATATAATCTGATATAGTCAATATCACTCAAAGAGTGAGGCTTTTCGCCAAATACCAATTGCAAATGTGATATTTATTTGATTAACTATTCAATAAACAAGAATTATATTAAGTTAATATTAAGTGACTTATATTTTAGCTCTTAGTTTCAAACAAAGCCACAGCAGAACTGCTTTGCGTCTCTTAGCAAGTTTTGAATCGGTTGAATGAATGACTCAATGACTCACTCAAGCAGTGATTTGCCACCACCTACTGCCGATTTTAGGTTTATATTTAAAGTATATCTCCCCCACCCCCCAAATAATTTCAAATGTAGTATTCAACATTTTGTTTTAAATACATCAAAACATTGTTTATGCATTTGTAACTGCAGGCTAACTGCATTCATGTCCTGCATTAAACAGTCTGTGTAAATGCATCTAAATGCTAAATGCCAGATTCTGTGCCACCTCTGCATTGCAAACACAAATTGTGTTGATACTGATGTCATTTGATTGGTAACAACCCTGTAGTGTCTTACTGTTTGAATTTGATTACATTTAAGAATTTGCCACAAAAGATGATGCATACATTTAATTAGGTTAGAAAAAATTGGCCTTATAAAGGTAAAAAAAGGTTACTCCTTCAAACTAACCATAGCACAGAATATGAAGAATATCAAAATCTTTGGGAGTCAGCTGTCTACGGCAGTCCTAAACCTGTCAAAATACATGCTCAGAAAAATATTGTCTAAATATTGTTATCGACAAAATTCCAGAATATACAGAGATATAATTTTTGTCATTATTGCACACGCCTAGTATTCTAAATATGATCAAATAATTGTTATTGCCAAGTTGTCTTTTGATGAAATTCATCTAATTTAAATCCAAAGCTATATTAAAATTCAGTATGAATCTGGGTAGATAATATTTAGTGTAAGTTTAATGCTGCAAGATTTTGTTAGCATAAGTGTTGACAGTTTGGTTGGAAGTTTGAGTTTATAGTAACACTTTACAATAAGTGAATTTGTTAACATTAGTTAATGCATTTAGTACCATGAATTAACAATGAACAACAGTTTTTACAGCATTTAATAATATAGGTTAATGTTAATTTATAAATAAACTATTGTTTATTGTTAATTCACATTTGTTTATAACACACACAACTAAAGTTAATTTAAACGTGCAAAAAATTTAAATTGGAAATGTTAAAAATCTATTAATGTATGTCGAATGAGTGCAAACTGAAACGAGCTGTTACCAAAATTTTGACTCTGGTTATGTATTTGGTACTTGGTTGAATATTGGAGTATCCTCTCGCTTGTTCTTGTGTGTGTGAGTTGTTCAGTGTACGGTGGGGTTATGAGCAGTGTGAGTCTAGCAGATGTAGCAGATCAAAGTGAGAGAATTTTCAAAGCTCAGAGGCTCCGGAACAAAGGTCAGGGGCCCCGCTCGCCTTCCTCTACTCCCACCAAGTGGATACATTGCTTGTTCTTATTTCATGAAAAGTTAATGTGATGCATTCACTGATTCCCTTTTTTATTTCTTGTTGCTTTCTTCTCCTTTTCTCTCTGCCTCATTCTCTTGCTCTCTTTCTTAGGCTTGTCCCGTTTTCTTCAGGATCCTGAACCTCAGGTTGTGCCAGTAGGTGGCACTGCCCGGTTTGAGTGCTATGTAGATGGCTTGCCCACCCCAAGTATCACCTGGGAGAAGGACCAGGCACCCCTACCTGCACCCACAGAACCTCTAGAACCATCCAGGTAAGTTGTCTTGGCATGAGCTTTGTCATGTGTGATTCCCTTTTTGTCATGCTTTATTCACATATGACATTGTTTGCACAGAGCAAGTGCGAAGCTAATCCAACATGGGAACTAACTTTGTTGTTTAAAGTAAGCCTGCATAATTATTTAAAAAATATACATATTTTTAATCATACATACACTACTGTTCAAACATTTGGGGTAGGTAAGATTTTTTTTTTTTTTTTATGTTTGTGAAAGTTTCTTATGTTGTATTTATTAGAGAAATATCTAGAAATATTGTGAAATATTTGTACAATTTATAACAACTGCTTCCTATTTTAATGTTTTTTAAAGTGTAAATTATTCCTGTGATGGCAAAGCTGAATTTTAACCAAATATGCTGATTTGGTGCTCAAGCATCTGCATTTAGTTTGATCAATACTGGAAACAGTTGTTCTACTAAATATTTTTGTGGAAACCAAGATACATTTTTCAGGATACTTCAATGTATAGAAAATTCAAAACAGCAGCATTTATTTGAAATACTTATTTATTATTTTTTTAACCAAGTAAAAGTTAATCATATTTTTAATTGCGTCAAAATCTTTTATTTACAACATGTTTTTTGCAGAAGTTGAACATTGTAACAATCACAGATGTGTCCGTTGTGCATATGGATTAATTGGCAATTCAAATGAGTACCAGTAATGACAACTGGTCTTAATAAGCGAGTTTGAAGCAGTCTGATCCACATATTCATGCTTTAAGAACCAAATCGAAAAGCATCTGTGGTAATCTGGAATTCAATTTGAATTTGTTAGGTGTTGCATTGCTCACTTGCAATGTGGACTGTGTAACTTGGACAGTCAGGGAGAAACTTACAGTAACAGCTTCTTTGGGATGAGATTTCACAAAAACTATGTATTTCAATGTAAATTCCATTTTTTTATTATATTGTCAATCTAAATTAATAACCATTATTATAAAATGTCAATTATGTAGCCCTATCTTAAAGGATAGTTCTCCCAAAAATGAAAATTCTGTCATTAAATACTCACCCTCATGTCGTTACAAACCCGTAAGACCTTCGTTCATCGTTACTACATTTCTGAGCCTTGAACGTGGTAGTTGCATTGCTGTCTATGCAGGGTCAGAAAGCTCTCGGATTTAATCAAAAATATCTTAATTTGTGTTTCAAAGATGAACAAAGGTCTTATGGGTTTGACATGAAGGTGAGTAATTAATGACAGAAATTTCATTGAACTATCCCTTTTAAAAGTAATTATGACTGCACAACACTTTTTTTAAATTACCAGGTAGTTTTGTAGTGCTGTAACTGAAAGGCATTACTGATATACCAGTACTTGTCGGATTCAATTAAACTTTTTAATTTAAACTCAACTCATTTAAGCTGCCCAGCTCCTCCAATTATGTGTCTTGCCAGGAGAATTCTTGTGGCGTGCCTAATGGTGAAAACTCATTAGACATGATAAGACTATCCATAGAGTCTGTGTAGTTCTGCATGGACTGACCGTGTGTATCCTGATGTAGCATCGGTTGGCCACCTCTCCTGATGACATAGTAAATTATAAGTAATGGTACATTTTCACACATTTCCTTTTTTTTAATTCACATTAGTACTGTTTTCACATACAGATGTATTTATTTATTACAGCATATTTTAATATGATAGACTAATATCATAATATCATTATCAATCAGTTTATATAATTGAATCAACGTATGTTTCATCTCGATATTGTTTCAAGTTTATTTATTCACTTTAGTCATACATTTGACTTTCATTTTATCCAGTAGATTAATAAAATCTATTGAATAAATATTTGGTATGCCGATAGATTTTCAACTCATTTGATTATTTTGAGATGATGTCAAATTACAAATAGTTTGAAACAAGGTAGCCAAAAACAGGGAATGCATGTTACAGTATTGCCAGTTCATCTCATAGGGTAATCACAGTTGCTTACCATTTCCCAAGTGTGTGGATATTACAGTAGCTTTTGCAATTTGTCAATATAGAGCAGGAGAGACTGCACATGACAGGAGCCAATCAATGACTCTGTGTACAGGAGGCCCACCAGAGGTCAAAGAGGTGGGCATCACAGGGAGGGAGGAAGAGGGCAGAGAACTGTTGCATCAAATGAAGTTCGGGTCATCGGTTTAATGTATGTCATGTCATGTGATAAAACGAGGGCTTACTATAGCAGAGGCTGCCAAATTTGTGTAACTCAGTCACCCTATCTGAAAAGGTCAGCTACAGAATCTGTAAGAAATCTGTAAAGAGATGGACCAACGAAACAGAGCAGGCATTGCAAGCCTGTTTTGACTGCACTGATTGGAGTGTTTTTGAAGCTGCCACCAACGATCTGGACGAGCTCATGGAATCTGTAACATCATATATCCATCCACATTACAAGTCAAATTTCATTAGGAATCAAATTTTTTGAATGATCCAACAGATTAAAGCAAATCCGCACATTGTTATGGATTATACAGTTCTATGGGTACAGGAAACATCGCCTTTTCCAAATAAACATGCTTCCTATAGTTGCTGAGATTGAACAGTACTTTGCCAACTGTTTAGCCCTTATTTTAGATAGCCCCCCAATACAAAGCCCACGGATCACCAGCCTGTGTACATGACCTAGACTACCAAACACCAGCACAATAAGCTGGCATCTGTACCCAAGGTTCTCAATGGTAGATATCAATGACTGATATTTTAAAGTCTTAGAGCAGTAAGAGTCCTCCATAAACAAGTCAAATGCACATGACACCTCAAAGGCACATCATATATCAGTTTCTGTGAAGACATGTGCATCCCTACCAGGACTCATTTAACATTCAACAATGATAAGCCATGGTTTACAGCAAAACTTTGTCATCTTCGTCAGGCCAAAGAGGACTCCTACAAAAGGGGAGACAGAATCTTGTACAATCAGGCCAGAAACACACTGAATAAGTAGATTAGAGTGGCCAAGAGGAACTACGCTAAAAAGCTAGAACACCAGTTTTCTGGCAATGAGCCTGCATCAGTGTGGAAAGGCCTGAAAGACATCACCAATTACAAGACACCATCCCCCAGGACTGAGGCCAATCAACAACTTGCTGAAGACCTGAATGAGTTTTACTGTTGATTTGAAACTCCCAGTCTAACACCCCACACCCGCTCTGAACATCTCTCCACACAACCATCAACACCTCCTGCAACCCCCCTCTCCCCCACTCCTACGTTTCAGATCAGTGAGGATGATGTGCACCAGGTCTTCAGAAAGAACAAGAGAAGAAAAGCACCAGGCCCAGACGGTGTGACACCAGCCTGTCTGAACCTTCGCTGACCAGCTGGCCCCCATCTTCTCACAGATCTTCAACAGATCACTGGAGTTGTGCGAAGTCCCTGCCTGCGTCAAATGCTCCACCATCATCCCCGTCCCAAAGAAACCCAAGATAACAGGACTTAAAGGTCCCATATTGTCAAAACTGAAATTTCCTGGCTTTTTTCATGATAACTGAGGTCTAGGTGCTATGTAACTACCATATAAGTTTCAAAGCCGTTAGTCCACAGTAAAATTCACACAGCCTGCTTAAAGTAGCTGTGATTTTTCATGAACCGTTGTGACTTCCGTAAAAAGTTGACGTCAGAACTACACGGTCACCCCCTTCAGTCACCACCCTGAGCACCGCCCACTGTCCCACTCTCCTTTTGCAAAACCCCCAGACAACATCACGTCCATGCTATTGCTGAGCAACGACAACAGGGAAACATGTCGAAAAGGTTAACTTTAACCACGAAACCAGATCGGCCGACCTGTAACGTTACACTCTCACTCAAAGGATGGACGATCTGACTGACAGGATTGTTACTATGAGGTGGATCACATCTAACGTGTATAGTAAAGACAAACTCACCGTGCCTATCTAGTCATGATGAAGATGTATATACATTTCAATTTCAGCAGGCAACTATTTTTACAGCTACATTATTGTTCCAGCCACAATTAATCACAATAATGTATATACAATTACAAATGATTATATATAAATTGTCAGTTTGTTTTTTTCACACACATGCACACAAACATTATTTCATGCACGACGTAATCGTGAGATGCAAGAAACATAGACATATGGCAAGAAATCTGTAGACGCGCCCATAACAACAAAAGACAATACTTTATTTAACCTT
>NW_015505375.1:1303311-1304201 GCF_001515645.1 Sinocyclocheilus grahami
ACAACAGGCCAATCAGAAGAGAGGCTCATGAATATTAATTAGACAGGCCAAAATCGACCTGTTCTCAGCAGAGCTCTTGAGAAAGGAGCTGTAAAAATATATTGAGATGGTTTTTGGTATTTATACCGCAAATATATATTCTTAAGGACACCAAAACCTAAAATAAAACTCCAGAAAGGTGTAAAATACGGGACCTTTAATGACTACAGACCTGTTCTAACGTCTGTGGTCATGAAGACATTTGAGAGGTTGGTGTTGGCTTATCTGAAGGACATTACTGGACCCTTACTAGACCCCCTGCAGTTTGCTTACCGAGCAAACAGGTCCGTGGATGATGCAGTCAATATGGGACTGCACTTCATCCTGCAACATCTGGACAAAACAGGGACTTATGTGAGGATCCTGTTTGTGGACTTTAGCTCCGCTTTCAACACCATCATCCCAACACTCCTCCAGACCAAACTAACCCAGCTCTCTGTCCCTAGCTCTATCTGTCAATGGATCACCAGCTTTCTGACAGATAGGCAACAGCTAGTGAGAATTGGTAAATTCACATCCAACAGCTGCACCACCAGCACTGGCACCCCTCAGGGTTGCGTCCTCTCCCCGCTGCTCTTCTCCCTCTACACCAACGACTGCACCTCTAAAGACCCCTCTGTCAAGCTCCTGAAGTATGCAGATGACACTACAGTCATCGGTCTCATCAAGGATGGAGACGAGTCTGCTTACAGACAGGAGGTTAAAGAGCTGGCTGTCTGGTGCAGTCTTAACAACTTGGAGCTGAACACCCTCAAAACAGTGGAGATAATCGTGGACTTCAGGAGGAACCCCCCTGCACTCCCCCCACTCACCATCATGGACAGCACTGTGACTGCAGTGGAGTCATTCAG
>NW_015505375.1:1306229-1314064 GCF_001515645.1 Sinocyclocheilus grahami
AGTATGTGCAATAACCTTATACTTATTTATCACCCCAAATCCTAGTACATCCCTACAACTTTATTTTATTTTATTCTATTCCTATTCTATCTATAGCACACCTGTACATACAATTTGTTATTTTTTTGTGGTTTATATTTATGCATGTGTATTTTATTCACATGATCTTATTTTTATTATCTGTGTGTTGTTGTTGTCTGCGTGTACTGGAAGCTTTGTGACACTATAACAAATTCCTTGTATGTGCAAACATACTTGGCAATAAAGCTCTTTCTGATTCTGATCTGAAAGGTTTTTCTTTGGACAAGAAAACCTCTTGCTAGCTATGCAGCACAGTAATCATATAAAGTATTGACAGCATACTGTACCGTCCCAATTGGCACAAAACCTTGTTATGGTGTTATATAACATTTGATAACACTGGAAAGATATTTACATGCATTATGGATTTGCTAGAAATTTGTTAGCTCTTTTAGAAAGATTTTTCCTAATTTTTTTTTCCTTAAATCGTTAAACCAAATATTCTTATTCCATATCACAGGAATTTTATGTTTTGAAATGGTTATGTAAAAAGACAGATTTGGAACTCTAATGAAAGCAAAATTATGGGTTTCCAATGAACTAGCTGAGTTTGGAGTTTTGAAAATTGAGCACTTTCTTGTGTAAATTGTATCAAAGTTATAGAACAAATGGCAAAGAAATACACTGTTAAATAATAGCTGTAATATGTCCATGGCATGTAAAGATTGATGCAAAGAAAAAATGCATTAAATTAAATTTATAAATATTAAGCATAAATATATGTGCATCCCAAACATTTCAATGGATCTTGTTCATTCACTCATGGCAATAATGTTTGATTTAATTTTGCTGGATGTAGCTAGGTTTGCTGAATATACTGTGTAGATAGCATTACATGTTACCTTGCAACTTTGAGTTTCCCAGTACATTATATAATCATTTGCTCATGTAAATTGTGGTCTCTAGCCTGTGGAGATGTTGGTGGAAGGTTAAGAATATATATATATATATATATATATATATATATATACATAAACATTTTGTTTATTGCCTTTTTGTTTTTATTGGATAACAAAATGGCTAATGGAGCAATGAACAGGAAAGCAGAGGGGGGCGATAGAGGGGGAACTGGATTAAAACATGACCGAAGCTGAACCTGAACCCAGGTCCCAACAAACACTAGCCTCTTTGCCATTGCTTCAACCAAGTATAAATCTCTGCAGTAGTGGGCGTTGCCTAATCAATTAAGGGCATTTCCTAATGTGTGATCGAATGCGATTGTCATGCGCATTTTGATAGTAATGCCGGTTCTGTAATCAGCAGGAAATCATCATCACGTGCTTTCAGATGGAGCAGAATTTACTACACAGAGCCGTAAGTTCACTGACAAGTTACACAAAAAAATTATATTGCGCGATTATGAAATCGTTTGCGATAATGACAGCTGTTTGCATAGCTTCTCAGTGAACTACGGCTCTGTGAAGTAAATGCTGCTCCATCTGAAAGCATGTGAAAATACCACATTTAATAACATATTTTTACTCCAAACTCACTTCATAATGTCAGTCGAGTGTTTTAAATAAATCCTTTTGTGAGATGATGTGGCTTCTTACACAGAATAAGGCACGCAACATATTTCATAGTATTTAAGCAGTGATAAAGGCATTGCATTATAAATATACTTTATTTTAATGAAAATATAAAAGGATAAATCGTATATTGCCGTAGTCGTGTGTTTATTAGTCACGTTGAATGAAAGCAGTTAAATCTTCTGTTTATTCAGCTGCAGCGATAGGCATTTTCTGGGTTTCTTCTGCAAGGCGTATTTGGAGTTTCAGCGGGAGAGCATCCTCTGGCCTTCGGATGGAGATTTACTGCTGATCACAGAACCGTGCTTCACTGAAAGATACGCACAACAATCGCAGCTTCTGTCGAATCGCGATCTCGATTCCATTTTGATTTATCGTGCAGCCCTAGTGTGGACGTTTTTCAACTGCTTTACCCAGTTTGCTCTAACTAACTGGGGGCTAGGTTTAGGGGTGGACCTTCATGATTTTATCCAGTCTGGTATTAATACAGTCAGGTTATAAACACCCACTGATTGGGAAACACCCAAAGGAGAATCCCTTCTAAACTAAAATGGTGTATGAAAAGTTTGGGTGAAGCTTGTGCATGTAGTCCCGTCATTCATAATACTAGTTTATAAAATCAAAAAAAAAAAAATTACACTGCTGTTCAAAATTTGGGGTCAGTGCAACGCTGATTTTAAAATTTCATATTTTTATTTAGTAAAGATATGTTAAATCGATCAAAAGTGACAAAAAGACTATTGTTACAAAATATTTATTCAAATAAATGCTGTTTTTTAACCTACCATTCATCAGTGAATCCTAAAAAAACGATCATGGTTTCTAAAACAAAATGTGAATCAGAACAACTGTTTTCCATAAGATAATATTGATAAGAAATATATAATTAAGATACATATATAATAAATAATAAATAGATAATAATAAGAAATATTTCTCAAGCACCAAATTAGCATATGTGAATGATTTCTGAAGGATCATGTGACACTGATGGCTTTGCCAATTCAGCTTTGCCATCACAGGAATGAATTATGATTTAAAATATGAACAAATAGAAAAGTTATTTTGAACTGTAATACGATTTCACAATATTGCTGATTATTTTGATCAAATAACTGCATCTGTGGTAAACATTAGAGACTTTTTTTCAAAAACATCTCAAATCTTACTGACCCCAAACTTTTGAACAGTAGTGTATATAAATTTTTAATGAAATAAACTTAAATTCTGCTGGGGACTTTGAATGACTCTCTTTGACATGGAGAGCTAGCCAGATGTGTTTACCCTTACCCATCTGTTTACCACTTTCAATCATTAGAAATGAGTGCATCTTCACATGAATTCTCTGACCTCTTACAATGTGGAATTACAAATGAGTTCCAACTTAAAAAGCGAGACAGACTGTTTGAAAACGTGCCTCAGAGATTGTTCCCTGTCTGCTTCGGATGCTTCCTTTTGCATCCGTAAAAAGTGTCTTTTGTATTCACAGCCCCTCTCCATATTAATGAGAACACACTTGCACATTAGCCGTGCTGTCGTGTTCTGGCGGCTGCTGCAGTCACACTCTCATTTACATCCCGAGCGCAGCTGAGGCGGTGCCGTGCCGCTGGAGGTGTAGCTCTGGTGTGGATGTGTCCTCAGCTGAACTCTCAGCACCAATGAATTTTACAATAGCGAGTCACACACACCCGATTTTAACCCGCTCACACTCACAGATTTCACCCAGCCTTGGTCTTTGTGGCCTTTCTGCCAGAGTGTCTTGCTCTTGGGGATGAGTTTAAAAGATTAATGGTGTATAAGATCTGTCCTGAATGAAAAGGAGATTTGAAAGTGGTCTCTGGGGGAGAGAGATGACTATGGAATGAATATTAGTGCTGCAACCTGACCTCGCCACCACAAACAGAGAGAGAGAGATAGAGCGAGTGAAAAAGAGGAATTGACTTTTGAAGATGCATGCTGCCATCTTGGTTTGTTCTCCTACATCTGTAGACTAAACTCTCATCTCTGCTTCTTTTTTTCTGCCATTCTTTCCATTTTTCCTCCCCCGCTATGTTATTTCTGCAGTATGGTTCATGTTTATGTGTAGTGCCACTTTATATGTTGCTCTGAGTTGACTAATGCTTAGCGCCAGAATATATAGCAGATTGCTCGCCTCCAAAGTTTTAAAAGTAGCTTCAGTTTAGAAGAACAACAAACAAACACACACACACATTGATGCTGTCGGTTTGGTTTAGAAATGTTAATGCTAATCTTTTTGTCTCTCACACAGGTACATATCTCTTCCTAATGGGGTGCTGCAGATTTTACGGGTCACTAAAGAAGACGAAGGCTTGTACCGCTGCGTGGCCTTCAACTCTGCCCGCAAGCGTTTCAGCCAAGATGCTTCTCTCACAGTTAGCTCAGGTATAACACAAAGACCTGTTCCCAATTACCCCATCATAGACGGCCTTTGATTTTTCACAATACCTCACATATATTGTACTCCTAAGTTCCATTCACCTCATCTCTCTGACTCACACAGTAATGGCCTTATGGAGGTTTAAGTCAGTTATTGCATTCTGGGAAAATTCATTATACGCTGTTATTTTTCCTGAGTTGTACTTAAAAGTGCTAGTTAGTTATCATGTTAGTTATGACTATGTTAGGCTTGGTTGACATCACACATCACAGTTTCTGGGTCCTCACACTCAGATCCCAAAGGCAAACAGCTGGTTATGTACACTCACAATATGCCGTAATCTTACCAAAATATCATGATTCAAACCTTCATCTCCATATTGAAATCTCTGATGGCCAGACAGTGATTCATCTTTTCTGAACTATTAAAATATTGGTGTCTGGGATGCCTTGAGCCCACAGTAGGGCTGAAGGTTAATCGAAATCAAACCAAAATCTTGATTTGGTGAATCGCAAAGGCTGCGAGTTTTCATTAAATAAATATATGCACAGCGTCAGTAGTAAATGCTGCTCATCTTTGCAAGCGCTGTTGCGCTAATAACGTGCATCTGAAAAACAACACACGCCAAACATCCTCCCAAACTTAATGAGAAGCATTTATAAACCTGTTGTCCAACAAAAGAGAACATTTTATAACATGATGTTACTCCACAACATCAATCAAGTGTTTGAAATAACTTGTTTTCTGATCTGTTGTGGCTTCTTATTTTCTTATCTGTGGCTTATTATGGCATACAGTATTTTGTGTTTGAGCCCATTCAGTAGTGAAATGTTATTCTTTTCAAATGCTATTGAGCTTTAAATGATGGCATATTTTGTGTTTGAGCCCTTTCGGTGGTGAAATAAACAGCATTTTTACATATGATTTGACAGTTCATTCCATTAAATATCAAAAATCTAAAAGGTGTGCATTATAGTTAACACCCACATGAACATTTTAGTTGGTTTTATGACCAAGTGATTCTCTTCAAATGCTTTTGAGCTTTAAATTATGGCATATTTTGTGTTTGAGCCCATTCAGTGGTGAAATGCATAAACTGTCAGAGCATATGTAAATATTGTTATGTATTTCACTACCGAATGGGCTAAAAAACAAAATATGCCATAATTTAAAGCTCAAAAGCATTTGAAGAGAATCACTTGGTCATAAAACCAACTGTAAAATGTTCATGTGGGTGTCAACTATAATGCACACCTTTTAGATTTTTGATATTTAATGGAATGAACTGTCAAATCATATGTAAAAATGCTGTTTATTTCACCACCGAAAGGGCTCAAACACAAAATATGCCATCATTTAAAGCTCAATAGCATTTGAAAAGAATAACATTTCACTACTGAATGGGCTCAAACACAAAATACTGTATGCCATAATAAGCCACAGATAAGAAAATAAGAAGCCACAACAGATCAGAAAACAAGTTATTTCAAACACTTGATTGATGTTGTGGAGTAACATCATGTTATAAAATGTTCTCTTTTGTTGGACAACAGGTTTATAAATGCTTCTCATTAAGTTTGGGAGGATGTTTGGCGTGTGTTGTTTTTCAGATGCACGTTATTAGCACAACAGCGCTTGCAAAGATGAGCAGCATTTACTACTGACGCCGTGCATATATTTATTTAATGAAAACTCGCAGCCTTTGCGATTCACCAAATCAAGATTTTGGTTTGATTTCGATTAACCTTCAGCCCTACTGTGGGCTCAAGGCATCCCAGACACCAATATTTTAATAGTTCAGAGAAGATGAATCACTGTCTGGCCATCAGAGATTTCAATATGGAGATGAAGGTTTGAATCATGATATTTTGGTAAGATTACGGCATATGGTGAGTGTACATAACCAGCTGTTTGCCTTTGGGATCTGAGTGTGAGGACCCAGAAACTGTGATGTGTGATGTCAACCAAGCCTAACATAGTCATAACTAACATGATAACTAACTAGCACTTTTAAGTACAACTCAGGAAAAATAACAGCGTATAATGAATTTTCCCAGAATGCAATAACTGACTTAAACCTCCATAAGGCCATTACTGTGTGAGTCAGAGAGATGAGGTGAATGGAACTTAGGAGTACAATATATGTGAGGTATTGTGAAAAATCAAAGGCCGTCTATGATGGGGTAATTGGGAACAGGTCTTTGTGTTATACCTGAGCTAACTGTGAGAGAAGCATCTTGGCTGAAACGCTTGCGGGCAGAGTTGAAGGCCACGCAGCGGTACAAGCCTTCGTCTTCTTTAGTGACCCGTAAAATCTGCAGCACCCCATTAGGAAGAGATATGTACCTGTGTGAGAGACAAAAAGATTAGCATTAACATTTCTAAACCAAACCGACAGCATCAATGTGTGTGTGTGTTTGTTTGTTGTTCTTCTAAACTGAAGCTACTTTTAAAACTTTGGAGGCGAGCAATCTGCTATATATTCTGGCGCTAAGCATTAGTCAACTCAGAGCAACATATAAAGTGGCACTACACATAAACATGAACCATACTGCAGAAATAACATAGCGGGGGAGGAAAAATGGAAAGAATGAAACCAGACGTGTGTATAAGTGCCCTCTGCAGAGGTGGTCTGTGTTGCAGGCAGAATTGATTTCCTGCTGTCCTTAAGACTGCTCGGCTGATGAAATGGAGGGGGCGAAAGGAGGGATGGAAGAGAGGAATGAGATGAGGAACAAAGACAGAGAAGGCTAGAGAGATAAAGAACTAAATGAAATAAAAGTGAATGTGGGAAGATGAGGGAGACGCATCGCTAATGCTATGAAGTCAGTCTCTGCCTTTAACCCCCTTCACACACACACCTCTGAAAGACTTCAATCTCCATGCTGACCTTTGCTCATTTCCATTATGTTTCTGCATTATCAGCCAGAGACCTGAATGATTTTCTAAATGATGACCTGAATGATTTCTCTAATCGTTCCACATTCACCTTTTTCTTTTTTACTCCCATTTGCTCTTTCAAGCCTTTTATTTGTATCAATTGCTTCATAAAGCTGCTTCTCTCTCTTTATGGACGAAAGCGAAATTACTTAAGTGGAATGTGTCTGATTGTGACAGAATGAGAGAAAGAGAAATTAAGAAACTGCAAAAAACTTGAGAGATCAATTGAAAGAGCGTTTGAGAGAAAGAAAGAAAACGAGAGAGGGAGTGATAGAATGAGAGAAATAGAATTACCGAGATGAGGGGGCTGAATTGAGGTCACATTTACCTTTATTCTGTGAAATTTTGTGGGCAAAATCTAGTCATTTCAGTAGGAATCCACATCATCTGGAATTTCTTGTGAGGGCCAAAGATTTCCTCACACAGATTTCGTATTGGGTTTGTGTTGTTGGTTGAAAAACAGAAAGCTGCTTGTTTGAAAATGACTTTTATGTAAGCTGTGCTTCATGCAGTTTTAATGATGTACAGTCAACCTTTTTTGTCTGTGGAATTTCATCAAAGTTTTGTTAATGTGACCGCACATAGAGAGAGATGGAATAGGAGAAGGATCTAGGATGAGAGAAAGAGAACTAGAATGAGAAAAAATAAGTTGTGAGGTTCATTGAACACAAAGACTATACAATGTAGAGCAGCACTGGCTGCTAGATATGTTTTCACATCACAGTCTGAAAGACTGTGACTAAATATGTATTATGTTTTCTGTTCGTTTTTGCTCACCACGGTGACACTGTCTGCATGTATATGGAGACATCTTATGTAATGCAGATGGCCTTTATTGTAACAAACACTTCAGTCGTTCTCGTAAGTTCTTGTGTTGTCTATCTTAT
>NW_015505375.1:1314074-1315805 GCF_001515645.1 Sinocyclocheilus grahami
AGTTGGTTTTATGACCAAGTGATTCTCTTCAAATGCTTTTGAGCTTTAAATTATGGCATATTTTGTGTTTGAGCCCATTCAGTGGTGAAATGCATAAACTGTCAGAGCATATGTAAATATTGTTATGTATTTCACTACCGAATGGGCTAAAAAACAAAATATGCCATAATTTAAAGCTCAGTAGCATTTAAGAAGAATGACACAAAAGTGTTCATGTAGGTGTCAACTTAATACACACCTTTTAGATTTTTTATATTTATTAAAATAACAATATTTACATATGCTTTGACAGTTAATTTGAATAAATATCAAAACTCTAAAAGGTGTGCATTATAGTTTACATCTACTTGAACACTTTACAGTTGGTTGTGTGACTAAGTCATTCTCTTCAAATGCTATCGAAGTTAGAAACATGCATACCAATGTCGTATGTAACTTTAGAGACGGTCTCTAAATTGGCGAGTATTGAACGTCCAACGTTAAACCAACTTTATGCCAGTCAGAAAGAGGCAGAAAAATATATATTATACTGTAATAAAGGCTAGATTAGCACTGGTTTATAAATGTACTTAATTATGATGTAAATACCCAAGATGGCTCGAAGAACACTGATAAACCGTGTCGTGTCGTGTGTTTACTGTCTTCATGTTTAATCAGTTCAGGCGTTTCTATCTTCTTTTTATTCAGTAACAGCGATAACTGGATGTCTTTGTCCATATAGGGATTTCCTGGAGCGTCAGGAGTTCCATTACTTCTGTGAGGCATATGTGGAGTTTCTGTGTGAGGGCACCCTCCGGCTAACAGTATGAATGAAACAGACATTGCATGTGTTTTGCGCTCAGTAATGCGCTCTCAGTCCTATTTGGTCATAAATAAGAAAAATAATACTTCCCTCTTAAGAAATTCTAAGTAAATATATGATGTTCATGTTTTTCTCCAATGTATAGAAGTGTACTTCAGGAGTGTACCAGGGTGCATAAAAGGCTCATATTTCATATTAAAGACATGGACTCGGTTTTTGATTTTACATACCTCCTGAAAAATTAATTACTGTCAAAGGTGTTTATCATAACAGTATCATATGATGTACAGTTATAGGCTGCCTGCGTGTTAAAAAATAACCCTGCAGTTTTTTGTAAAACAATAGTTTTCTGTGAATAGTTTTCTATTTATCTTATTATTCATTTTTGTTATTTTTTGTTAATTCATTTTTTAAAAATCACTTTTTAAATTGCAAATCACAATTTTAACCAGAAAAATTGTAATTCGATTTTTTTCCCCAAATCGTGCACCCCTAGCCCATAGACTGTAGTGTACATCATGAGTTTTTACAAGCTTACCTTAAAAGTGCAAAAACTATCTGTTGAGATAGTATTCCCAATTTCAACAGAGTGGAGGCCGGAAACAATATTCATTACATGGCGGCTTAACAAACGGATTACTTTACCGTGATGAACGACCAGGTTTCTGAACACTGAATGACCCTGATGTGTAAAAATGAGTGATCGTTGGTTCAAATTTTTGATTTTTGGACCATTTTAAATGAAAGTTACAGTATATTTTCATAATACTCTGAGCAATTTTATATCCGAAGAATAATGGAAATGTGTGATTTCTTATGAAATGAACCCTTAAACTGTGAAAAATACCAGATTTATGGTTCTCCTCCAGTCTTTTTGTTTGAAGTTTGAATATCTGCAGTGGCACTTTTAGTATTGTGTGTGTGTGTGT
>NW_015505375.1:1317109-1317985 GCF_001515645.1 Sinocyclocheilus grahami
AAACACTTCAGTCGTTCTCGTAAGTTCTTGTGTTGTCTATCTTATGTTTCCTATTAATGTTGTTCTATTTTTTACATACATACTCAGCTTTGTCAGTATTTAATATTTACAGTCTTGCCAATAATATCATGCTGAATTGAGAAAGACCGATTGAAAGAGAGCAGTCTTCACCTTGAAGAAATCATAGTTTTGAATACAATGCATCTTTTACCTCTGAGACCAGACAGCTCAAGTACACAGTAACAGTCTTTATGAGTGATTGTGAATCATGTATCTCATCTCACTGAGATGGGAGGCTGTAGTTTGGCTCGTCAGCATTCTGCTTGATACTGTATATTTTGTTACACACTCACTTTAACTTAGAAAAAGCCATATAAGCAAACGCATACTATTGTTCAAGTGGGTATTTGTGGTCTGTAGTGGACTACTGTTCTCAGTATCTGGGTTGTTTTAAACGGGCTCACATCCACTGGTGTACCTACTTAAATACAGACACACACACTCACACTGCTTTTACACGGTGCACCCTGTAGCCTCAGAAATCTGACCCATTTTAAATCCCTTTGCTCTCATGCATATGTGATTGCTGCTGTATGTAATCAAAGTGATTAATTTATGACCGTCATACCGTATCCATAGCTGCACGCTTATGTTTTACTTCATTGTGATCTGTGGGTGTGTTTACTGAATTATTTATTCAGGCTCCTCTGAGGCCTCAGGAACAGGGCCTTTACCACCGAATGTAGTTTATATTCAAGTCAAGTCGAGCATTATTTATAGAGCATATTTAACACAAAGTTGACTCAAAGTGCTTTACAATAAAAAAAGAGAATATATATATATATATATATATATAGTGGGTACAGAAAGTATTCA
>NW_015505375.1:1321276-1321897 GCF_001515645.1 Sinocyclocheilus grahami
TAGGCTATATATATATATATTTACAGTATATTTATATACGTATATAAATACATACACAACATAATACACAACATAAATTTGGGGTTGGTACAATTTTTATTTTTTATTTTTTCAGCAGGCCTGCATTTATTTGACTTAAAATACAGTAAAACAGTACTATTGAGAAATAATATTGTTAAATTACAGTTTCCTTTTTATATTTTAATGTAAAAGCTGAATTTTTAGCAGCTTACTAATTAATTTTAGCATGAATTAAAATTTTATATGGATTTTTTGCACAAGCAACATTTCTTATTAATATAAATGTTAAAAACAGTTTTGTGCTGCTTAATATTTTTGTGAAAATTGTGATAAATGTTTTTCAGAATTCTTTAATGAATGGAAAGTTCAAAAGAGCAGCATTTATTTGAAATGGAAATATTTTAAATAACATAAATATCTACTGTCACTTTTGATCAATTTAATGCACCCTTGCTGAATAAAATTCTCAATTGTATAAAATATATATTTTTTAATATATTATTTTAAATTTCTATATTTTATTTATGTATAACAGCTGCAACCTAGATAAATGACACCTATCCTCTTTGGCCTCATTATATCAATCTCTCCATCACACTC
>NW_015505375.1:1321963-1354889 GCF_001515645.1 Sinocyclocheilus grahami
AACACAGACTCATAATCTGCATCTCACAGGTGTGTCTCAGGATAGTGAGGTGGTGATTGTGGCTCCACCACGGAACTCTACAGTGGTCATGGGTCGTCCGGCTGTGATGGAGTGCATGGCTCAGGGTGAACCCAAACCTTTTGTATCATGGAGCAGACAGGGTAAGACGCAAACACAAATATATTACACACAAAAGTCTGTAGCCCGGTCTACTGTAACAGACTGAAAGTGCTGCTGTTGACAGATCTAGACTAACTGACAAGTTGAAGGTTTTTAGGAGTCTGCACGTGTACCTGGCCTGTACGTTGCGCCTGAACTTGGCCCATGAACAAGAACATGTCAGCCAACCTGATTGGTATGTCAAATTAAGATTTAAGAACTCCAAACCAGAAATAGTTGGACCCAGGCACATAGATGGATGGAGTGCATGTGCACACAATTTAGATAGACAGACAGACATTGCTGTGCCTTTGAATAAAGCACTTAAGCCCTTGGGTTGATTAGGAGACATTGTGCTTGCAATAAGTGCATTGTTGTATTGGATAAAAGTGTCAGCTGAATGAATGAGTTGTAATTAGTGCTGTGTCC
This sequence comes from Sinocyclocheilus grahami, assembly GCF_001515645.1. Taxonomy (NCBI): domain Eukaryota; kingdom Metazoa; phylum Chordata; class Actinopteri; order Cypriniformes; family Cyprinidae; genus Sinocyclocheilus; species Sinocyclocheilus grahami. Next base: position 1,322,552 of record NW_015505375.1, read on the forward strand.
ACTGTGAACTTTGAGAACGACACAAATTGTGATTTATAGGTGAGCTTATAAGTTTGGTCTGTAGACACGTGGCTCTGCTGCAGCAGACACCCCAACTACACACCCAACCCTTCACCCCCACTGTTACTGCCTCCATCCAGGTTCATTACGGACCTCGTTTTGTCCTCTTTTCCCCAACAATAATGCCAAGGCTGTATAACTGAGAGCATTATTCTCATTAGGTTTCATGAAAAATGAACAAGATGTTGTAAAAAATCATGAGGTGTCTTTTTTTTCTTTGTTTGAGCGCTAGCTCTGCAGAGACGGTCAGTGTTTAGGAGTCATTAATGCACGCCAAACCTCCTCCAGTGCTGTACTAACCTCTGCTGGTTCATGATGTGCATTGCACACCATTATAGTTCATTCAGAATCTGTGATCATTTTTTGACCCTCAAGCTGCTTCAGACACACAAGACTTTCTTTCTGGCTTGTGTCACAAATTGAGAGATGTTGTATGGACACTTTATGATAATGTGGTGCTGCAATCGTCCCCCTTCATTGTAATTGCAATGTATTCAGATTTGAAACAACATGAGGGCGAGTAATTGATGACAATATTACATTTTGACTTTCCTTTAGCTATTCCTTAAACACCTTATCATTTTTATTAATGTTTTTTAATTAAATTTGTATTAGTAGTACATGAGACTTGGCTACACCTACAGTAGTGACCTGTGGCTAAATCCAATAATAGGGCTTTTTCAAGGGTGCTGTTTTTGATATGGATAGCTGTATACTTAAAATTTTAAATGTCCCTGCTCTTGATTGATTGATTTTTAATTTTCTTTTTAATTTTTTGCTTTCTTTTTACACAACCTCTTCTTTGGGATGCATAGATGGGAAGCCTATAGCTACAGATGTGGTTGTCTTGGCAACCAACCTAGTGATTCCTGACACCCGCAGTCACCATGCTGGAGTGTATGTGTGTCGTGCCAACAAACCCAAGACCAGAGATTTCGTCTCATCTCCTGCTGAACTTCGAGTACTAGGTAACTGTTTTCCTTTTAATGAATCCTACATATTCTGAATAAATTCTGGATACATTACTGAAGGATTGTAAATGCACCAAATATAAAATGAGACTGAGTCTTATTGATTCAGAATCAGTGAATCAAACATAAGGGAAGCTGTATACCTTATTTATCAAGCACAAAACAATTCATTGGCTAGTAGTTTTATTTTAGTTTTCAAATTTTCATTGTCCTTGAAAATATCTTCAGGGACTGTGAGCTTGCCAGTTTATTTTTCCCTGGGTTATAAAATGTATTATAGAATCCCCTTTGGCTTGTCACCATGAGTAAAATCAATACGCTTTCTGGTAAAAAGTAACTGATGGTAAAAAAGTTGGTTGCTGACTGGATGTAAAATTCATAAATGTTATATATAAATGTATACACGCACACCATGGTAGCAAAACCATTATGGCAATACTATTGTTTATTATTTTAGTTAGTGCTTACTGTGTTTGTGTTTGTCCAAAGCATGCAAGTTTTAGCAAGGAAGATACATATACCTATTGCCCTCATGCACGATGAGAAAAAGACAATAAATGTTCACTGGAATAATCACAAGGATCAAGATCATTGTTTCTGAACTGCACATTTAAGTGGAATCTTCCATTACTAAACACTATCTAATGAGGTTTGTCAAAGATTGTTTGAACAACAACTCCACTTCTGTGTTTTGGTCAGACCGAAGAGGAAATTTGTGGCCATGGATAGACTAAATGCAGTGCATGCACTGACAGATCTTTTGATTTTGCTAGATGCTTGGGAAATGTAGACATTTCATAAAGAATAACTCATTTATAAAGAAGCAATCTCAAGCAAAAAACATAAAACAGTCAAGAAATGTTCTGCATGGAAGTACAATATAATTATTCCTCCAAAAATTATGCTCCAACCTTTACATCAAGAAGCTATTTTACGCACTAGGGGAGGCTTCAGCTAATTGATGCCCATCTGTTTTGCAGGGGGAAAAATAGTTGTCGATTTTTTTTAATCCTTGAAAAAGTATACTTAAGTTTATCGCTTTCTGACATGTTTGAACCTACAATAAGACTCATTTTATGGGTGTAATAAAATAGTTTTTACCCATTGGCTGATTTATACATGATTACTCTAACCCTTATTCTGTATCACCTATAGTTATTACAATAGCTAATATGAACTTTCAAGAAACAATAAATTAATCTTAGTTCATTTCTATATACACTTTTTTTTCAGAAGATGGGTACACTGCAAGTTTCATTTCCAAGTTAACATTAACATAAGTTAAAGGAATAAGACACCCAAAAATGAAAGCTGGCTGAGAATTTACTCGCCCTTAGTCCATCCAACAGATTTGAAAGAATTTAGCATTATCTCATTTATCTTCTGCAGTGAATGGGTGCCGTCAGAATGAGAGTTCAAACATCTGATAAAAACAATAACACAAATTGAGCAGTGGATTGAGTTTGAATTATTGATGTATTTATCATCTGTTTGGACTCTCATTCTGATGGCAACCATTCACTGCAGAGGATCTATTGGTGAGAAAGTGATGTAATGCTAAATGTCTCCAAATCTGTTCCGATGAAGAAACAAACTCATCTACATCTTGGATGTCCTGAGGGTGAGTACATTTTCAGCAAATTTTCATTTTTGGGCAAACTATTCCTTTAATTTAAACATTACAAACATGACTAAAAATATTATAATTATATTAACATTAACCTACATTAATGTTAGGTCATGGTACCTAATGCATTAAGAAGTTGTAGCAATATTTCTATATTATCCCCAATTTATGATCTTTTAAACCACTTCTCATTGTCTTATTTTCCCCACTGTCATTTTGTCCAGCTCCACCAGTCATCCTCCAGCCCCCAGAGGCAGTGTCCCTGTCCCGGGGGAATACGGCTCGGTTTGTGTGTAATAGTTCTGGTGACCCTCCCCCTGCTCTGCGCTGGCTGAAGAATGGTGAACCGGTCCAGTCTAATGCCCGGGTTAAGACTCAGAACCCTGGAGTTCTGCTCATCAACCAGCTGCGGCTAGACGATGCGGGATACTACCAGTGTATTGCTGCCAACAGCCTGGGCACTGCCTGTGCCACTGCCAAACTGTCTGTCATCGTGAGGGAGGGGCTGCCTAGCCCTCCTCGTCATGTGTCGGCCATACCCCACTCTAGCACTTCTGCACTGCTCACCTGGGACCCACCTGAACATAACAGTGACCAGATCATCGGATTTTCAGTACACTACCAACGCACGGCAGGTGAGAGAGAGAGAGAGTGCGTTTGCATGTATTTCATAATTCAGAAAGGGGAGTAAAGTAATACTGGTGAAAAATAATGGCGAGATAATTTATAATGTTGTAACACATTGTTAATTAATATTTAAAAAATACTACAAAATGCATAATCTATCTTTAACTACACATTGTCAAACAGTCAGTAATTACACTGATTTACAGTAAGTCTCACAGTTGATGGTCTAAAATATGCTGTACGTTTGGTATTTGAAAAAAAAATATTTTTTTATTTTATTTTTAAACAAAAACATTCTGAATAAAAATTGGTTCTCGGTTCCCAACCCTATTCATAATGTGTTTAAATCGTTATTGTTAACGAAAACTATCAATTAAACATATTTTTTAATTTTTTAAAGTAATCATTATTTTTTTATTTAAATAAAGCTGAAATACAATAAAATATTGTAATGAAATATTAGATAAAAATTTGAACATTTGTCCTTCGGACAAAAGCGCACAAAATTATTAAAACTAAAATTATATGAATGTAAATATTGATAAGTACTATAATAGTATATAAATAATACTTTAATAACACTGGTTTAATTTTAAAGAACATTCATTTGTTCTCAAATTTTACAACTTTTCTGTGAGCACTTTGTTACTAGAAGTTACTGGAGGCCCTGTTTGACCTCCAGTGTTTCTCATTACACTAAATGTAGCCAGCTTAAGTGGATCAGTCCACGTGGCTGTACAGAACCACAAGCCATATGTAAGCTCCACTGTTTCTGATGTGGTCACTCTTCTCTTCATTTAGAATCTCATACCCAAAAGGTTGCCGTAAAACATATTTTGGCTACGTCAAATCTTTAAAAAGCAAATGTACTGTCTATTTGTGTGTTGACAGGCTCAGACAACATGGAGTATCAGTTTGCAGTGAATAATGATACAACAGAGCTGCACGTAAAAGAGCTGCTCCCTCACACAGCCTACACTTTCTATGTAGTGGCCTACTCGCTCATGGGGGCCAGCCGCCCGTCACTGCCCGTTACCGTGGAGATGCTAGAGGATGGTGAGCACTGACTAATGGGGAGAGGTCAGGTTTTCAATGCAAAAGAATGTGGATTGACTAATTTATTTGACATGTTTAAAAGTGCAGTTGGTTTTCTGCCTTACTAAAGGTTACACCTGAAATGTGTTATAAATGATGTGCACTCACAGGCTATGGTCAGAAGCATGCTATTATACTACTTGTGCTATTTCTATTTGTATACTGTGCAATATACAATATGCACATTTTTATGCATGGAATACATGAACAACCTACTGTTAACTATTACATTTCTACTTCTATTAAAGTTCTACATACAGTAATGCTTTGTGCAATGTGCTAGACTTGACCATTGCTAGACCAGTATGCTGCTTGAAGTTGCAAACTGGAATTTGTCATTGTATTATTTTAATTTATTACCATAACACACTGGTTTGTAGTGCAAATAGTTTTACTGTTTGCTGCACTTTTACATTTTTCTGGGGTCTATTTCCCATACAACGATGTAACTCACTGGTTAACCACCATAGTATGATGCATTGTTGTGGAAACTAACTAGCCAGTCACGACTGTTTCCCGAACATGGTTGCATCTCTGACCACATTTGAACCACATTAGCGGAGCGTTCCAAACAGGATATATTACACTTCGAAGGGCATTTCGAAGTGAAAACAATCATGGCCGCCATATTGAAGGGTCATTCCAAACCGAAGTGCTCAAAACTGGCCACTTCAAAGGGCCCTTCGGAATGAAGGATTTCGAAGGGTACAACTGATGGACACTTTTGGCTCCCATGATCCTTTGCACAGATTCTTTGCATGATGACGGCGCCTCCGTGTGGGCACGGGATGATGATGCAGAAGGGCACTTCAAGAAACAGTTGTTTGGTCTCCTACACCCTTCAAACCTTCAAAGCTCTCACTCCGGAGGGTAAACCTTTTGAAGTGATTAGGGCATATAGGGATGAGCCCTTCCGAATGGAACACAGGGTAGTTCAACAATTTAGGGCCGTTGTTAATGACTTCACATGCGTGTGGTGGAGTTATAACTTCTGCTAATTAATTGATTCAAGATCTCTGAGATGCTGCTGTATTGAACATGGCACCTGATAACTAATTTACTTTGTTTTGTTCCATCTCATTTTGCTTTATTTGATGTTTGATTCATCGCAGGTTTCCTCTTACATCATACTCCGGGGTTCCCTTAGGCATTTTTGCACATGCGCACTCTTCAAAAACGGCGCTTATTGTGCTCAAATTTATCGATTAAAATGTATATATTTAAATAGAATGGAAGATATACAGTAGATTGTACTGCATGTTAGCTTGCTTATTGTGCCCAAGAGCATAATTTATTTAAGTCCATATGTCTTACTAACAAGAAGCTGCTTCTAACCACAGGTCGAGAGCTGTAGTTCCTACCACGTAAGTTTGAGACGCTGTTTGTAAATGTTCGATTGAGCTATGGTTTCGGGAAACACCGAATCGTTGAACTATGTTGGTAACAACAGAACTTGCGACCATAGTTGGCTAAAGATGCTTTTGGGAAACGCAGCCCAGGTTATTTACCTGTAGCACCTGATAAATAGGAAGCCTAGCACATTTACAGAAAGTAGCTTACTTTTACATGGGAAAACGAGGTGGATACAAATATTAGCAATGTTTGTTCATATGGGTGACCTCTGGTGGCCAGAGAAAAATAAATTACCTCCCTGTGCAATATACACTTGGTGCATCTTAATGTGCATACTTGCACTATGCACTATTTTGTGCCATTTTGAAGTATTAATAGTGCGAGTAGTGTCTTTACACTGAATATTCCAAGAAGTCCATTTCAAATACCTGGATGATGCATTTATTTAAGGTAGGGTAGGCGATTTCAGAGAGGTTAGCAATAGCAAGCTAGCTTTGAAAGCATAAGATCCCACCCTTCCTGCAAATCACTCTCCAAAGCCACGCCTCCTCCAAAACACACGAACGTGCACAGGCAGACCAGTGACAGGATGAGAGACCGGCTGGTGGAGTATTGAATGATTACTTCATGTCTCATTCACCTGTGAGAAAACATTACAGTACAAAGCGCATAATATTACAATAATAATGCCTTCCATACTCGTCCAGTCTGCAATAGCGTAATGGAATGCGCTGATGTTGTATCATGTCTGTGTGAACAGGGTGCTCGGAGGTATGCAAATACATACGTTGACAGCCTATTGTAGCCCTTGGACCGAGATGATTGGACGAACATTTTATGGTCTTATGCCTTCTAGACAATATATTAATACATTTAGACCACTTAACTTAGTGATTACTATCAGGATGTGAAGAAACTTTCAATCAGCATAACAAAAAATGTTTTAGAGCTAAATCACCTACCCTGCCTTTAACTGAAAAAATGAAGCGGGGAATGTTGGACACTCAAGTGTTGCAGCATTCCTTACATAGCGGAATGGGAGGGGCTATCAGACTTTAATGCTGGATGATAAAATAACCTTATAAAATGAACACACTAGACGACAGAGTGCATAGTGTAAATGCATAGTGTGTAGTACATAATTTGGGGCGCTACACTGTTTTGTAAATCTTTGTTTGCTTTGTGTTCTCCGCAGTTCCCAGTGCCTCTCCACAGCTGTCCCTGCTGAGTACATCTCCCACTGACATCAGCGTCATGTGGCTACCTCTGTCCTCACAGCTGAGCCGCGGAGCCATCACAAACTACCGCATTGACTACAGAGCACTGGAGCAGGGTAAGACAGCACAACCTACTGACCCTGTGGTGTTATCCCCGTAAAGCCTGACATATGACATAATAGTCAGAAAATTTTTTATTTTTTTAATTGAAGTGTTTATTGAACCTTTACAAAAAATTGATATAGGAGAATGTGGAGGTCCTACTTGAGGAGAGAAAAAAAACATACGTTTTGTTCATATGCTCAGACTGAGCAAAAAATGCACTGTGGTGCAGTTTCTGATATTTATATGACCAAAAAGTAAGATAAAATTTTGATAGCTTGTAATGTAAATCAGTGATATCTCCATAACAGTACAATAGACTACTTCAATAAATATGCATATAATGCATTGAAATACAATGTTGATTGAAATACATATTTGATACATTTTAACATGATTTTTGCTAAAAAATAAATAAATAAAAAAGGGGGGGGGGGGGGCTTTTAGAATTAAACTAAAAGGCCTTTTACTTGCTAAAAAAGTATAACCTATCAATCAGACGACAAAGGCAAGTAGTAGATTGTGTACAACAGGTATTTCAGCAAAGTTTTGATTGTTGATCATTTGGAGGCCTTTGAGAAATTTGCATATCAAATATGATACAGTAAGATGTCTATGGTTAAGATCTATTTAGGCTGTGTGTGAGGTTCGACCTTGAAACGTTGATAGATGCATGTTGGCTGCTGAATTCGTAGCTTTGTGCATTATCTGTAGTCACAAGTAGGGCAGCAGGCATGTCTGGGGTATTTTAATAATTATAATAATACTTTATTTGTCCCTCTTAAGGGAAATTTGTTTTGGGCAAAACAAGATGCCTGCATCAGTAACAATCGCATACTTGTGTCCTTCACACTAGAGTTATTTTGAGCTGAATGACACAGACATGGCTGATTGCTCCTGCTCTGTTAGAGCTTTGAATGCTTAATGAACAGCAATAAAGGTGGAACAAAAGACAGATTCAGTCTGATGGCCTGTGACACTGACACCGAATGAGAGACAGAAGCAAACTCAATTCAGACATTCATTGTTCATGCTTCTTTCTATGGTTAAGATCTATTTAGGCTGTGTGTGAGGTTCGACCTTGAAACGTTGATAGATGCATGTTGGCTGCTGAATTCGTAGCTTTGTGCATTATCTGTAGTCACAAGTAGGGCAGCAGGCATGTCTGGGGTATTTTAATAATTATAATAATACTTTATTTGTCCCTCTTAAGGGAAATTTGTTTTGGGCAAAACAAGATGCCTGCATCAGTTACAATCGCATACTTGTGTCCTTCACACTAGAGTTATTTTGAGCTGAATGACACAGACATGGCTGATTGCTCCTGCTCTGTTAGAGCTTTGAATGCTTAATGAACAGCAATAAAGGACAGATTCAGTCTGATGGCCTGTGACACTGACACCGAATGAGAGACAGAAGCAAACTCAATTCAGACATTCATTGTTCATGCTTCTTTATCAGCCAGCTGCAGAAATAATTTTCACTGGCATACTTATTTTCTGGCATGTGTTTGTGTGTGTGTGCCCTCCAGTGGATCACATATACTCTGTGGAAGTGGGTGGGAATGAGACACAGGTGACTTTAAGGGATCTGAAACCAAATCAAACATACCAGCTCCGGATTGCGGCGGGAACACGAGCTGGGTTTAGTCAGTCTTCTGAGTGGGCCTCGCACCACACTCCAAACCTTACTCAGGGTGAGTGAACGGACACGTACACATAAGCAAATGCACTATATGCACAAGGTTAAACTTATATGCAGTGGCGCCTCCAAGGGCCGGCCGGTGGGCCGTTGATCCCCCTAAAACAACACTGGCTACCCCATTGGTCTTGCAGTCACCAAGACTATACATTTTTATTTAACTTCAGACTAAATAGTCATTTTAATGTCTACGTGTACAATCAGACACGGGCCAAACACTTTAACTAGTTTTCATGAGAGGAATATTTTGCATTTAAAAAAAGGAAAAACTCTCAGGTAAACATGTCACAACATGCTTTATTTCCCTAATAACTTTTTTTTTTGTATAGTTTAGATCTTGTCTGCGCTGGTACGAAGTTCAAATCTATAGTCAAGTACAAAGTCCTAAATACACTGCTGTTCATGGCTGCATTTTTTTAAATCCGAATGACAATAAAAACAGTAATATTGTGAAATATTATTACCAAAAAAAAATGTTTTCTATTCTAATATATTTTAAAAATGTCATTTATTCCTGTGATGGTTAAGCTAAATTTTCAGCAGTCATTACTCCAATCTTCATGATCCTTGCAAAATCATTCTAATATGCTGCTTTGGTGCTCAAGAAATATTTCTTTTTATTATTAATGTTGAAAACATTCGTGCTGCTTAATATTTTTGTGGAAATTGTCGAACATATTTTTTTTCAAGATTCTGTGATGCATAGAAAGTTCTAAAGTATGGCATTTAATTGAAATAGGAATCTTTTGTAACATTATAAATGTATTTACTGTCACTTTTGGTCAATTTAATGTGTCCTTGATAAATAAAAGTTTTTTTTCATACTGTTCCCAAACTTTTGAACGGTAGTGGATGTTATGCTAATTTTAGCATAAAATCTGATGATGAATCTGTGTATCTTCTGTTCAGTCCATAGCCAGTTTGAAGTCATTAGCCGATATTATTTTAATTTTGTCTCCGAAAATTAAATGAAGTAAATTATTTTTAAGCTACATTTATTGTGATTTTCCCATTATAAGCCATTGGCTATTCTTAAAGCCTAAATGGGAGATTAAACATGGGTAAATAAAATAATCTGATAATTCTGATCCACATGAATTATGGCAGTGGGATAAGCTTGCAGGCTGCTTTATGGATGTTTAAAATACTAGTTTAATTTGTATGCAGTTTTCAACATCCTTCATTAAAAATGTCCTGGAGGTGCCACTGTTTATGTACAGCCCTGCTAGTGCACACACAAAACACTGGCATTCTTACCAACACCCTCTGTTGTCTTTCCCAGTGCTCTTTGCTCCCACTGAGCTCAAAGTGAGAGCCAAAATGCATTCCCTCCATGTCACATGGCAGCCACCACCCAATCACACTCAGATCACCGGCTTCAAGCTTTCCTGGCGGGAATTGGATGGAGAGGAGCTGGCAAATGAGGAGAAGCCTATGGTCAATGAGAGGATTCAACAGATCAAACTGAGGAAGAGAGTTAAACACCATGAGGTCACAGGACTTGGTGCGAGATGAGCAGTAACTTTATTCACATAAACTATACTCTCACATGCAAATATACTAACTAGATTTCTTTAAAAAAAAAAAGAAGGGAAGGGAAAACAGAAGATCAGCTGGCTGTATTGCCTAGTTGCCAACAGTCCAGTCTACACCAGGGTTATTATAGTTAACTAAGACTAAAACCATAAAAAAAAATAATTATATATATGGTCATATCTATATCTATCTATAAATATATAAATATAGAGATATAGATATAAATACATATATATATATATAGAGAGAGAGAGAGAGAGAGAGAGAGATGGGTAGATAGATACAAAGTTTGTGTGTGTGTAAATTTCAAAGAAATATTTCTCATTTTCATCTAGTACTAAAATACCTAAAACTCAAATAAAACATTTAAAAAAACAAAATTATAAAAATTACAAAAACACAACAAAATTAAAACTTTAACTAAAATGAAATTGTAAAATTACAAAAATTATTCTAATTATGTATCAATTATTCATCTCATTGATACTAAAATCACACTGGTCGACACCAGCATGAATGCAAAGTATGCAAAATGCTTTACAATATAACCATGCGATTGTTTTAATTATCTGATTGTTTCAGCTCCTGATCGGCTGTATGAGCTGAAGGTTTGGGCGTTTAATAAACAGACTGAGGGTTATCCTGCTGTCTGGAAGGGCAGAACAGAGAAGCTCACACGAGGTGCGTGTAGTTGTGATGAGATCAGATCATATCTAGCTGTCCTGAAGATTGAAATAGGAGTAAATTTGTGTGTGTGTATCGTTTTCTTAGTGCGGACAACAGACTCTCTCCCACCATTGCCACCCATCAGCGTCAGAGCTCGTGCAAACAGTTCCACTTCTATCTGGCTCCGCTGGGAGAAACCACACTTTAGCAATGTGCGAATCGTCAACTACACTATACGCTGCAGCCCCGCAGGAATACGCAATGCATCACTGGTCTCATACTATAGCAGGTACCAGGCATATGCATAAAATGTTCATGTTTAGACAAATTATAAACAATCATTGTGAAATAAGCTCTAAAGGCAAATATACATTTCATCGCCATACTGTTTCTCTCATTTTGAGAACACATTGAGAATACATTTACCAAAAGCCATTAATGAATAATGCACATTTTCATTAGAATTATTTTGAGTGAATTTTAAGTAAATATTGTGTGTTGTATTGTATAGCACTCTCTCTCTCTCGCTACATATTATATTATGATATTTGACAGATATATTTTTAAACACTAATCATAATAACTAATAAAGTCATTTATAATTTTACAATCAATTCTATGTATAAAATAATCCTGGAAAATATTAAGCAGCACAACTGTTTTCAACATTCATAATAATAACTAATGTTGAGCACCAAATCAGCATATTAGAATAATTTCTGAAAAATCATGTGATGCTGAAGATTGGAGTAATGGCTGCTGAAAATTCAGCTTTGACATCACAGGAATAAATTACGTTTTAAAATATATTACAATAGATTTTTTTTCTATTTATTGTTATTTATTTATATCAGAATCAGAATGAGCTTTATTGCCAGGTATGTTTTCACATACGAGGAATTTGTTTTCATGACAGAAGCTTCCGCAGTGCAACAGAATGATAGCGACAGAACAAAAACACAGATAATAAAAGAAGAATAAAAAAATAGAACAAGTAAATAAGGAATAACAATATATAAATTGACAATTGTATGTGCAGGTATATTACAATAGACAGTTTTGTATGTACAGGCATATTATGTGCAAATTTGAGGTGTGGACTAAGTATGTGTGTTAGATAAATAAGTGTATGGGTGTATAAATAGTGTTGTGTGTTCCACAGTTATTGTCAAGTGTTCATGAGATGGATTGCCTGAGGGAAGAAACTGTTCCTGTGTCTGGTCGTTCTGGTGCTCCGAGCTCTGGTTTTCAAAAGACAAGTTGCTATCTAATATAACACCCAGATTTTTGACTGTAGAGGAGGTAACCGTGCATCCGTCTAGTTGCAAATTGTAATCCACGAGATTCGGTGTACTGTCTTTTGGTCCAATAAGTAATATCTCTGTCTTATCTGAATTTAATAGGAGAAAATTATTGGTCATCCAATCTTTTACATTTTTAACACACTCTGTTAGCTTAGATAATTTAGAAGTTTCATCTGGTCTTGTTGAGATATATAGTTGAGTATCATCGGCATAACAGTGGAAACTAATCCCGTATTTCCTAATAATATTACCAAGTGGCAACATGTATATCGAAAATAGCAGAGGACCTAGGACAGATCCTTGTGGCACTCCATGTTTTACTGGTGATAATTGAGATGACTCCCCATTTAAATGAACAAGGTGTGGTAGCGATCGGACAGGTAGGATCTAAACCATCTTAAAGCCTGCCCTTGGATACCTGTATAGTTTTGTCATCGATCTATGAGTATGTCATGATCTATAGTATCGAATGCAGCACTAAGGTCAAGTAAAACTAGCAATGAGACACAGCCTTGGTCTGACGCAAGAAGCAAGTCATTTGTAATTTTAACAAGTGCAGTTTCTGTGCTATGGTGGGGCCTGAAACCTGACTGAAATTCTTCATAGAGATCATTTTTTTGCAGGAAGGAGCACAATTGAGCAGACACAACTTTTTCTAAAATTTTAGACATAAAAGGAAGATTTGAGATGGGTCTGTAATTTGCCAGTTCACTAGGATCTAGTTGTGGTTTCTTAATAAGAGGCTTAATAACCGCCAGCTTGAATGGTTTTGGGACGTGACCTAAAGACAACGACGAGTTAATAATATTGAGAAGCGGTTCTTCTGCTACAGGTAACAACTCTGTCAATAATTTAGTGGGTACATGATCTTATACAAGACATTGTCCCCCTTCCTGCGAGCATCATCTTTGGCCTGACAGAGCTGTCTGAGTTTTGCAGTGAACCATGGTTTGTCGTTGTTGTAAGTTAGATGAGTCCTGGTAGGAATGCACATATCTTCACAGAAACTGATATATGATGTTACAGTCTCTGTGAGCTCGTCCAGATCGGTGGCAGCAGCTTCAAAAACACTCCAATCAGTGAGGTCAAAACAAGCTTGTAGAACCCGGTCTGCTTCATTAGTCCATCTTTTAACAGTCCTTAATACAGGTTTAGCTGATTTCAGTTTCTGCCTGTAGGTCGGTATAAGATGAACTAAACAGTGATCAGAGAGCCCCAAAGCTGCCCGTGGGACATGTGATGTGCTGTCTGTAAATTTGGCCGTTCACGGGAGAGATTTGCTTTATTAAAGTCCCCAAGAATGATTAAAACAGAGTCCGGGTGTTGTTGTTCTGTCTCTGTGATCTGATCAGCGAGTTTCTGTAAAGCTGAGCTCACGTGCGCTTGTGGAGGAATGTAAACACTGACAAGAATGAACGAGCAAAACTCCCGCGGCGAGTAGAAAAGCTTACAGTTTATGAAAAACGCTTCTAGATCTGAACAGCACATCTTCTTTAACACAGTTACATCTGTACACCACCTTTCGTTGATGTAAAAGCATGTCCCGCCGCCGCGTGATTTCCTTGTTGATTCTGCATCACGATCCGCTCTAAACAGCTGAAAGCCCGGCAGATGTAGCGCGCTGTCCGGTATGGCATCATTCAGCCAGGTTTCCGTGAAACACAGAGCAGCAGAGTGTGAGAAATCCTTATTTGTCCGGGAGAGCAGAAGGAGTTCGTCCGTTTTGTTGGGTAGAGAGCGGAGGTTCGCCAGATGGATGCTAGGCAACGGCGTTCGAAATCCGCGCTGCCTGAGCTTCACGAGGGTGCTGGCTCGCTTCCCCCATCTGCGCGTCCTGAAGCGCTTGATCAGCACAGCTGCTCAGCCAACTGCTATGTTCAGCAAAACATCAGAATAGTCGAAAACCGGTAATATATTGGGTGATGTGTAGTGCTGAATGTCCAGCAATTTGTCTCTGGTGAAACTGATTGCAGGGATTTAACTAAAGACAGGACAAACTAAAAGCACAAAAACAACTGCAGAGCACGCCACGGAGGCCGCCATCATCATAATTTCTATTTATTTTTTTAATTGTTATGAAATTGTAATAATTTTCAGAATATGAATGCTTTACTGTATTTTTGATTAAATAAATGCAGCCTTGGTAAGCATATGAGACTTCTTTCCAAAACTTTACTTTTTTTTTTTTTACGATTTGATGATAGCAACATTGACTGTTAAATAATCCCTTATCAGTCAACCAGTCCTCTGACTGTATTTCTCTGTATCTTACTGTATTTCAGCTCTTCTCAGGAGATTTTACTGGAATCACTGAAGCCCTTCACAAGCTATGGAATTGCTGTGCAGTCTAACGGAGCTGATATGAGAGGCCCTTTCAGCACCACAGTGGAGGAGTCCACACTTCCAGACAGTGAGTACTGCCCCTTTCAGTGCTGTAAAAGAACCTTTCTACCTAATATATGTGAAAAAGAAAGTTTTATAAAGTATGGTCTTTTATTCTGTTTTTCAGTTGAGTTTCTTTTCTGGTAAATCTTGCAGAGTTCACTCTGTCTTGAGTTTGTTCGTGTGTGAGCGAGAGCTCTAATTATTGTGTGTTCACAAGCGTGAGTGTCTGTGAGGTTTTTTGAGTGGGAAGTGATGAATGAATACGTATTTATGAGTGTATTGCAAGTGTGTGAGTGGTGTGGGTCAGTGTGTTTGTGTTAGGTTAACAGTTAGGGGATTAATAGGGAGAGACGTAAGGAGATAATTGGCTTTAATTAAAAGCCCAGATGGAATTTGCGCCTCTTGTTGGCCAAGAGTCTTTCAGCTTGTCAGTCAGTCTAGCCAAGTGATGGCAGGGAGGGGCATGTTGCCACAGCGATTTAGTGTCAGACCAACTGAGAGGAGCTTTATCTACTCTTGAGGGGGGAGAAAGAGTGGCCACTTCAAAACGAGACCTTTCCCTCTAAAAAAAACAAACAAACTGGTTTTATACTTGTGGTATCTCCTTAACTCCCAGACTGCACATGCTGTGACCATTATAACATCACAAACTTTTAAATGTGCTTTTATTTGGCAAACACTTTTTTAGAAAAACTGCATTTTATTGTGTTTGTGATATGGGTTTCATTAGCAGCCAGCACACAAGAATACAACAGAACAGGAATACAGGGATAGCAGTTTTTCTGACACGTAGACCTTACTTGGGTGGGCCGCTCAGGTGTATGTTTATATATATATATATATACATACACAGTATTTTATCCGCCCGAAATAATTAAACCATCTATTAACTAGTGGAAAATCTCCTCACCCTACAGTTTCATATATGATTTTTTTTTTTTAAACGTGTGTCTGTGTACATTCAAGTTTTATTTTCAAAGTTTATATATTACATTTCTGTGTACATTTTTTTACGATTAGTTTATTTAAATTTTTGATCCAATAAAGCCCTTTAATGAGCTACACTTTCAAAAGCAATACAAAATTATATTTTAGTATTATATTAGTGAATTCAGAGTACACTTAAAACATAGTCCCATGTCATTTTTGAAAGTACTGTACCTTGAAGTACTTTGTAAATACCAATTTATGGTATTAGCCTAATTAATATGCTTCTCTTTTCCTTTTTTTGGTGTCTTGTGTGTCGGCTCTAAATGTGTGTTTTTACTGCAGGACCCTCCTCTCCTCCTCTGGATATGCAGTTGAGTGCACTGGACTCATACTCTGTTCTTGTGAGCTGGCGCCCTCCACTGGAGCCAAATGGTGTCATTTTGACCTACTGGATCCTCTACACTGGCAACATCAGCCATCCAGATCACCTGTGGATAAACCTCACGCATGACGGTAAATCTACAAACACACACACAAACAATAAGCACATGGTGTTGCACGTCATATGAGAATTGTTATTATCTCTCTTATAGATCTCTCTCTGTCTCACTCTCTTTCCTTAGGTTCTGTTACCAGTGCAGAGGTCCAAGGCCTGATGAGTGGGATGCGTTATTATTTTAAGATGGGGGCCTGCACTGAAGTTGGGGTGGGACCATATTCACCTGTGAAGGATGTCTTTACTCCTCCAAAGAAATATGGTATGTATGTGTATGTAACAGTTTTCACATTATTTATTGAGTGTATGATTTTTTTTTTAAGGGTGTGTACAAGTTTTATTCTTCAAGATTTATATTATGTTTCTGTGGTCACCATTTACTTGGTATTTTGCAGTATTGCTTTGGCTAGTTTAATTTATTTAATTTATAGATCCACGAAAGCATTTCATGATTTCCACTTTTAAATGCAATACGTCATGAAAAAACACCCTGCAGTTTTTTTTTTAATTACCAGGTGAGTTTTTACCTCTAAATAGATACACTATTGTTCAAACGTTTGGGGTCAGAAAGATTAAAAAAAAGAAGAAATTATTAGTTTTATTCAACATTAAATTGTATTAAAGCAATAAAGAAATGTATAATGTGAAAATATTTCTGTTTCAAATAAATGCCATTCTTTTCAAAAATATTTACTGTATTTTTGATCAAATAAATGCATCCTTGGTGAGCATAAGAGACTCCTTTCAAAATCATTAAATAATTTTTTCTTTACTGTTTTTACAGTGATCATTTGTTTTTGTGTAAGTAGACCTTTATAGAGAGAGAGAGAGAGAGAGAGAGAGAGAGAGAGATTCTGCAAACCACCACAAAGATTTTCAATGGAAGTATAAAATAATCAGCCCCCCATAGCTACTAACTGAAACCTCATAATCTTTACATTAATGAAATATATTTAAACATTTATGTTACATTTGCACTTGTGCCTTTGGTAGACTCTTTTATCCAAAGCGGCATACACCTCATTCAAGGTATACAATCAACTGAATCAAACCCATGGCCTTGCAGTACTCTTTGAGCTACAGAAAACTTGGCTGATATGTGAACATTTGCGGTCAAAAAATGGAAGCATATACTTTAGCTCAAAAACATGAACCTGCAAGTTACACTGATTTGTGCTTATATGTATCTAATGTGTGTATATAATGTTTTTCTAATGTGTTTCTGTGTTTATAATGCCAGTTAAGTTTCTCTGAATCTGCATGGGGCATCACAGGTGTGTGTGTGTGTGTGTGTGTGTAGAGACTGCCATCTGCCTCTGCCCATCACTGACACTCAATTAATAGCACTCCCACAGGGAGTGTGAAGTGATTCAGTCCAGCCTCATACACACACACCGTCTGCGGGGAGTTGGCCACAGAAATTCACACAGACTTACATACACCAGTCCTAAAATGAGTTATAATTAATATAACACATTGTGTTGTAATTAAAATTTCATTATTATGCTTAAGTACGATTCAGTTGCATTGAATTATTATGAAGTTTAATTATGTATAATTATTCGATGACTGATTTGTACACTTCTGTCATGCATTCTCTCTCTCTCTCTCTCACTCACTCTCCTACAGAGCTGGATATCCATGCTGTGACTGGTATCATAGTTGGAGTGTGTGTTGGTCTGCTCTGCATCCTACTCTGCATGTGTGTCAGTTTCCGCAATGGAAAAACACGGTATGCGCCTCTTCAAATTTTGTAAGATCCATGAGTTTAGATCACTTCATTGGTTATAAATGATTCACCCAAAATTGAAAATGCTGTCATTTGTTCATCTGTATGACTTTCTTTATTGCGCGGAACAAAAAATATCTTTTTAAGAATGTTTCTTCTGCTTTTGTCCATACATACAATGAAAGTCACTGGTGTTCGTAAAAAATAAACAAATAATAATTATTATAATTAATTAATGCTGAAACTACTAAAATTATTTTTCTGTTATTGAAATAAAGCTGAAATAAATTTATTTTATTTTATAAAAATTATATAAAAATGAAATATTGCCTTGACAACTAATTGAAGTTAACAAAAACTAATAAAAATAAAGCAATATAAAAATATAATAAGTTATAAAAATGATAAATCATGTGACAAAATTTGAACTAAAATTTTAAAACGTGAACTAAAATGAACATGAAAAGCTAATTCAAAGTAATAATAAATACTATAATAATATATCAATAATACTATCACACTCTCTATCAGAGAATTGGGACCCACTGAAACATTCTTTCAAAATGTCTTTTCATTTTATAGATGAACTATTCCTTCGCTGCAACAAACGCTGCAACAATTACAGTTTAGGCAGAAATCTGTTTTCCCCCAAAGGCTTTTAAATGACAAACGAGCTGCAGTGAAAAGCCTCCCCAAATTATATTCACATTTTGAAAGTTTCAAGGACCTTTTGGATGTTACTTCAATCTGAAATGAGACGTGGGTGAATAACAACACTCGATCACACAGCGTGTGTGCAAGTGTGTGTGTCTGAAGCAGATGTGGCAGATGTGCGGTATTGAGAGCTGAATGACAGAGAGTCATGGCTGATTGCTCTTGCTCTGTTAGAGCTCTGCTGGTTTCATGAACAGCCACAGAGGCAGATTGAATCTGCTGGGCTTTTGCGTTTAGAGAATGAGAGAACCAAACTCATTTCACCTTCTTCTGAGAATCAGCTGCAGTGATTATTGGTTAACAGAGTATGAATAGAGCATAGTGTCTCCATTATACATGTGTGACCTTTAAATTTTTTTTACACAGTACACATTGATATTAATGTGAGGTGGGGAATTTGACAAGCTGTGTGAGGCTGGGTTAATATCAGACATCAGACTCTTGGCTGAGGAGTTGGAACCTCCAGCTGTGAAATTGCGACCAAGCTCATTAGATAAAATGACTGGTTCTTTAACATTCACCCTAACAGTAAATGTATATAGAAGGGAAGGAGAAAAGACAGGTTACATTTCTGAAAAGTAGGAATATTCTGTATGTCTTTGAAAGCAGTAAGATTTTTTTTTGTTTTGTTTTTTTAGGGGGGCGGTTGGCGCAGCGTTGCGTGGCAGGGAGGGGGGGGGGACAATTTCACAGTAGCATACACTGTTCCTGTTTTCATAAATATACACTATAATCATTTAACAGTAAGTGTTTCAAACCAACCAAGCAATTTCACATTTGATAAAGTAAAATATGAGGAGATGTTCAAAACATTAACAATTGAAATGTATTTGATTAATTATTTGATTGATGATATCTTTTAATGTCACAGATAGGAATACGTTGATAATTTAAGCACATACATTTAGATTTAACAAGATTTTTAACCAAAACAACATAAATATATACACTGTACTGTATATACTGTGCACACTGCTTTTCAAAAGTTTGGCATCCGTAAGATTTAAAAACAATTTTTTTTTAGAAAACAAGTTTCTTATGCTTACCAAGTCTGCATTTATTTAATTTAAAAATACAGTAAAAAAAAAATAGTAAAATGCATATTGTGAAATAATATTACATTTTAAAATAAGTTTTCTATTTTAATATACACTCACCGGCCACTTTATTAGGTACACCTGTTCAATTGCTTGGTAACACAAATTGCTAATCAGCCAATCACATGGCAGCAACTTAATGCATTTAGGCATCTAGATGTGGTGAAGACGACTTGCTGAAGTTCAAACCGAGCATCAGAATGGGGAAGAAAGGGGATTTAAGTGACTTTGAACGTGGAATGGTTGTTGGTGCCAGACGGGCTGGTCTGAATATTTCAAAAATTGCTGATCTACTGGGATTTTCACACACAACCATCTCTAGGGTTTACAGAGAATGGTCCGAAAAAGAGAAAATATTCAGTGAGCGGCAGTTGTGTGGACAAAAATGCTACCTTGTTGAATCTATGCCACGAAGAATTAAGGCAGTTCTGAAGGCAAAAGGGGGTCCAACCCGGTACCTGTGAGCAGCCATTACTAATATACTGATTTGTTGCGCTTTTTTTTTTTTAAATTAACATATGCATTAACTTTAACTTATACAACAGAGTTTTTTTTTTCAGAATAACTTGAGGGCCGTAATTCAGAGTCTATGGTACCTAACCTGATCACGTCTCTTTAAAAAGTAAGGAGGAATCTTTGAACTGTTTGAATAGGTTATAGAACTTCTATAGAGGATAACTTCTTGATTATGTAATCCTTTAATAGTATTTTCAAAAATAAAGAAATATTATATATGCATATATCTCAAAAGGAAGTAAACACTGTAGCCAAGTGGGCAATCAGTTATCTGGGAAATTTGTGTGCATTGGGAATCTTTTTTTTTTGTTTTTTTTTCAAATAAAGCCAAGGTAACGCTCATTTTACACACAGCACACAGTGAAAATGACATGAATATGACAGTGAGCAAATGGATAAAGCACAGCATAGTTGGCACAGCATAGTTTGAAATCACAAGTTTAAAGATCGACCGTGCATCTCCAGTGAAGCTTAATTCGCATGAACCGATGGTCACGCAGAGTACACACGATCATGCAGGATACAAATGCACATTCCACAAGATCTCACAGCTGGATTCGACTTAGTCTGCAAGGTTTGTGAAATTAAATGTTAATTAGACATTCAAAGATTTGCTTAAATGATATAAATGCGTATTTGCTGAATGCTGATGGCAAACGTGAAAGTATTATAATGTTTGCCTTTCTTTTACTAATATAAAAGCAATCGGTGAGTGCTGTGTGCTCAGGTGATGCAGTTCTAAATAAAAGTCCAAATAAAAGTTCCCCCTCGAACACATCGGCCAAACTGAAAAACTTATCGTCGATGCCGAAATTTGAAAACTGTCAAATA
Organism: Sinocyclocheilus grahami; assembly: GCF_001515645.1. Lineage (NCBI taxonomy): Eukaryota > Metazoa > Chordata > Actinopteri > Cypriniformes > Cyprinidae > Sinocyclocheilus > Sinocyclocheilus grahami. Next base: position 1,343,509 of record NW_015505375.1, read on the forward strand.
TCATCCGATATATCAGCCTTGGCAATGTATCGGTTGAACACTAATATAGATTTATTAACTGTTTTTAAGGAATTTTTTTAATGTGCTTTTAGATGTCTTTGATGTTACCACCTATTTCATATATACCACAGAGAAGTGCCTCAGTGTTCTGCATTCATTTGCTGAAGCTTTATAGAAGTGTAAACCACTTAACTTAGCATTATAAATAAAGACGATAAGTGATATTTAATGATCGTCCTCTCTGTCACTTTTAGGGATGTGTCTGGTGGACTTGACTCGAGTTCTTTGAGTCCTCAGTACAGGAAGGGTGCCCGTCCAGTGCCTGCTACTGCGCCTGACTGCAGTGACTGCCATGAGTTGGAAACCCTCATGCCCTCTAGTGCACAAGACCCCAACAAACCCCTCACAGACCTCACTGAGCAACAGAGTCTCATGGGTAACATAGAAGGGGCTGACGATGGCCTTGCAGAATCCAAGGTGAGCATTGCCATTTACTCTAGTTAACTGTGCCAGCATCTACAGTACACTAATTTGATGTACCATACAACCATTTTCCCAACTATGCATCTTTGTTGGTTAGAAGGTTCCTATCAGCCAATGAGATTGGAGGGATAGGAAAAAGGTTTGGTTTTATTTGGGATAGGACTGTGTTGTTTGATAAGCATATTCCAAGACCAACAAAAGATGCTGATCTATGAAAATGTTTTCATATTTTAGTATTTTCAGTCTTTCAGTTTTCTCTTTCTGCTCTAAAATCAGCCAGCCTGGAATGGATCCGTTAGTCGGAACTGGGCCAATAGGATCACCAGATACAGAGATACTATAACTGAGGATTCTTCTGCTCTCATCAATGGAGCTCTTGAAGGACCACCGTCAGAGAACAGTAAGGTAAGGAGTGTAGAAATGACCATGAATGTTGGTGTGTGACAAAGGCCCAAATACAGAAGTCGCATAACAGATTTTTGATCTTTATCTTATGAAATGCACGTAATCCTTGCACATCTGCTTGTGTGTTCTTGAATGTGTTTGATGGGGGATGGGGCTGATAGATTGTGCCTCACACAGACGGGAAATGTACAGATAATGTAATTACCATTAAGCAGACAGTGGGGAAGACATAGCTAATTAGTATGTGACACTTGAAATGAAAAGCTGAAGTCTGCATACCATTTACCAATTACTGTCCTTCCGAAAGCTCCTCAGATATAGGAGCAGCAGGAAGCTAACACATAAAATTACACCTTTATCCATCTCTCCTCCAAATATTGCCATTTTATATCCCTGTTGACATTTTTAAAAATCTGTTTTTCCACTTCTTATGAAATAGTGCTGAACTGTACTGCACAAAATCATTAACATTTTAGATTGTGATCTTCCACCTTCCATACCCACAATGTCCGATTTTCACCCCATTATTCAATGTTTATATTAGACCATACATTGATTTAGTGCGATTAATTGAAGAAAGAAAGAAAAAAAGAACTACATTCAGCTTGACATGGTGTCTTCAGTATGTGGCATTCATGGTGTAAGAAACTAAAAAAGCACAATGGAAATTAATTAAAAATTACAAATCGAATACACAAAAAAATGTATAAACACCATTGTTCAAACGTTTGGGGCCATTGACTTTTTTCCCCCAAATCGATACTTTAATTTAGTAAGGATGCGTTAAATTGGTTCAAAGTTTATAGACATTTATACTTTTACAAGGATGATATTCATTTGAACTTCCTGTTCATAAAAGAATCATGGAAAAAAAGTATCACATTTTCCACAAAAATATTAAGTAGCACACCTGTTTTCAGCTTTGCCATCAAAGGAATAAATTACATTTTAAAGTATGTTCAAAATAGATTTAAAAAAAAAGTTATTTAAAATTTTAATATTATTCCACAAAATGACTTGGTGAGCATAAGAGATCATCTAAAAAAATCTAAAACATTAAATTTAAAATATGATGCTGCTAAAAAGAACATTATTTGGTGTATTTGGTGTAATGAAATGTTTATGCGGTTTAAGGTTAAAAAAAACATTTTCTTCATTATATAAAAAACACACTTACAGTCTGTGAGTCAGAACAGCCGGCATTGTAGTCTACTCTTCCAGGATCAGGAAACAGTCCTCCATAAAATGCGCTGGACACATCTGAATATTTGGATTAAACTGCTCTGGAACAGTGTTTTAAATACAACTTAACCACTAATTTCTAGTCGTGTCCTCTTTTGGAAGGCCAAACAAAGTAGTTTTGCTTTCACAACGAAACACAGCGTCACACACCACGGCCTTGAGTGAGCGGAGTCCGGCTTGAGTGAGCAGAGCAACAACAATACTACAGCGAGAATAAAAGTTACGCCTTCTTTCTTTGCGTGAACATTTGGGCGCCGTTATGCAAATCTTCCCACATCATGACAGACATGTGTGGGTGTGTTAGAACGAGCCGTTTTAGGTAGGCGTGGCTGACTCTTAACTTTTATAAAGAATATTTCTTTGGATTTTAGACTTTAGTCTTTGCAACTTTACAGACCTTCTTTATGCACCAAGAGCTTGTAACACTCCAAAAAGAAAGGAAAAATTGAAATCGCATCATATGATCCCTTTAAAAAATATTGCCAACCCCAAACTTTTGAACGGTATAGTGTTAAATATAATAATATAATGTCCTTAAAATTTGAGAGCTTTTTTCAGCAAATATCAATATGTAATTCACTGTGATTAAATTGGTGAATTAATTTGTGTATCGTGCAATTTATTTGATAAAACACTGTTCAAGTCAAAGTCTTCCTACATACATGTATTGTTAAAAATATATAACTCTTAAAGGGATCATATGATGCGATTTAAATTTTTCTTTTCTCTTTGGAGTGTTACAAGCTCTTGGTGCATAAAGAAGATCTGTAAAGTGTCAAATACTAAAAGTCTCAAATCCAAAGAGATATTCTTTATAAAAGTTAAGAATCTACCTAAAATGGCTCGTTCTAACACGCCCCTACATGTCTACGTCACAGAAATCCTGGCATCCAGTTTATTGAGTGAGGGGACTGTGACGATTTGTTAATCTAATGAATAATTGATTTGTTAAATCAAATAAAAATTAGTGTGTCAGATTGGTCGAGACGCTACATTGTTCATGCAAATAAAGAAGGTGTAATTTTTACAATGCAACACATAAAAAGACAGTATAAGTCATTATAATCAGTAATTATGTCCCCACTGGATGCAACAAATGCCTCGTTTAAAATGGGTTTTAATGTTTTTGTCTCGTCTCGTCGCTCCGGCCGGGACACGGCATCACAATATGGTAAGGGGCATAACATTTTCGTCACACTTGAGGCATTGGGCTAATCACAACGCACTGGATAGCTGGCCAATCAGAGCACACCTCACTTTTCAGAACGATGAGCTTTGTCAAAATCGACGAGTTTCAGAAAGGCGGGGCATAGAGGAGAAACAATAATGTACATTATGTGTACTTTTTTTTAACCTTAAACCGCGTAAACACATTTCATTACACCAAATACACAAAATAACGTCATATGACCCCTTTAATTCTTAATAGAGGTCTGTTAACTATTATACATAAACTATTCCAACATTTAAAAAAAAAAAAAAAAGAACTAGAACCATATTAGGAATGTTTAAAAAATATAACCCCATTTGAAGAGTAGTGTTTTTTGTGATGTGCTGTATTTGCAGAGCGGACATGTGGAGAGGCTGTATTCCTTCAGCAAGAACCAGGTGGAGGCTGAAGTCATCGTACATTCACAGCTGTCTAACATGACGGTTGACCAGGGTCCACAAAGCGACATGGAGCTCTCTCTGGAGTCTCCATCTCCCAAGCACCCTTCTCCTGGTGAGAAGGCAACTCCATCAAACCCGCTTCCAACTTATGCTCACAGCGAGAACAACCATGAAACTCAATCTCCATCTCCGACCCCCAGCACTCACATCTCAGAAGTACTGTCCAATCACAATGGACCATTTGAGAGTGGACTCAGCCAGCCGACAGTGGGCAGTGTCAAAAACCAAGGTGTGGGGCTTACTAATGGCTTCCACTCATCCAAACCCCTTTGCTCAAAGGCAGAGACCCTGGAGAACGGTGTCCACAGGCTGTGCCCTACAGGAAAGGTTCTGCCCTCACCAGGTCTCCCCGCTTCCCCCTCATCCCTTGCCAGCTCTGGCCTTGTCCACTCTACCTCAGGGGTGCATAACTATGTGTACCCCTAAGCTGGAAGGAAGAGAAGCATAAAAAATGGTGTTCCGAAAGTTCTGGGACCGAGTAGGACAACAGAGGAGACCAACGAGTGGCACCTTCCTGCTGGAGAAGTTGATATTTTCTCATAGCCACGCACGCCTCTTCTCTTGGCTGTTTTATTGCAAACTTTTGGTTCCATTATTTTATATGTATGTACATATAGAATATTTTTTTTAGCACTAGTATCCATGGAAATGCATTTTAGGGCATATCAGTGGCACACTTTAACCCCTCTTTGTGTGCATGTACGGAATGTGCTGAAGTGAAGTGGTTTATGTTTACATGCACACGTGAAATCAGAGTGTTCTTACTCTGAGGTGAAGTCGAAGGACCCTAAAATCAGCCCTGCATATGGAAACCGAACTCATTCTCGGTCCGAGATCAGTGCCAATGAGTGAAGATCTTGTCGGAGAAGATAACCCTGCCACAAAGTACCACCTCCTGCTGTCTCAGGGTCGCCACACATAAACACACAAACACACACAGATCTGTGCTTAAAATGGTTGTTCCAGAAAATTAGCACCATTTTTCAATTCTACGTGGATATTACGTATCCATCTATTCTGATTGTTCACCCGTAAATGAACATTTTGTCATTTACTCTTGCTCATGTTGCTCCAAACCTGTGCATGTACAAAAATGTTGTTTATTTTCTGCAGAAGTAAGAAAATCCTACAGGTGTGGAACAACTTGAGGGTGAGAAAATGATGACAGAATTTTCATTTTTGAGTAAACTGTTTCTTTAACTTGATCAGATCAGAGGTACATTTTCACATACATACATACATACGCAAACAAACCAGAAAACAATACAAATAAAAACACACATTCCCTGACTGGAGCGTAGTGTCTCAGGAGTCTCAAATTCAAAGTGCATTTGTATATACACGACTGCTGTATCAGATACATGTAGAAAAACATGACAAAAATGAAGAAAAAAAAGGAACACTAAGAGTCCATGTACATTTTCTATCATTTCAACTCTGAGTGTACTTGTAAAGACACATTGATTCATGCTCCAAGTTTTTCTCAGTCAACAGCACTACCTCATTTCTTTACAGGATTGTTTTTTTTCCTGTGTGATTTTATGAGTATAGTTAAGAAGGCAACTTCTTAAGGGCGGATTTGAAGCCTCCTGATTCATAGCCTTTGGATAATAGCAGAATCTACTGCCCTTCTCACTCTGTGTCTGTATTCTTGTGTAACGGTTACTGAAACTTTCACCTGTGTGCAAGCATATGGTCATCTACTTGTGTAGTCCTTTGCTATGAAAAAAAAAGCTTGATCATCACAACCGTTTTGCAATATACCCTTCAGATGAAGGGGTATAAACACAGTGGAAGGCAAACCACACGGTTTAAGATCTACCTGTTGACATGCCAGTCATCTCTTTTTCTCAGGAACTTCTACGCAGGGAGTCTGAGAAGAGCATTTTCAGCCAAACTAGGAAATGGCCTCCATCTCTCAGAGGTCTTGTCATGTGTACCTTATTCTTTGTCCTCAGGCCATACTGTCCTGTCACCATTTAGAGTTCATCTGGAACTGTAAATACATTTTGTCCTCCATGCAAAATAATGTTTTGTTGCTGCTGAGAGCAGGAGCTGTATCTGTTGCGCTTCCTTTTTATGCATTTCAAACGCTTATTTAAAGTAGTTTCCTTTATGTTAGCGCTGTTATATTGGAAGAGAAACATCAACAAACTCTCAAAATACTGCTATCTTCATGTCATTGACAGGACTGCCCATGATGCCAACAACAACTCTGTCTAGTCGGTCTCAGTCATTGCCACTGTTCAGGTGATTTTCTTTGTCTATTTCAATAACTTCACTGAATAGTGCTTTGGTGCTAGAGCAAGACTAGGTTACTTTTAAGATGGTCTTTTGAACATTCCAGTTTTTGCGTGTGAAGCAGGCCAACCTCAGGGCTGATCATGTAGGAAATGAAATTCATTACTCTGGCTGCTTGTTTAATAACATACAGTAAGCAACTCGCATGTCGTCAGTTGTCACACTTCTAGATGTATAGTGGCCAGTCAACAACTCAACAACAACAAGTATTTTACTTTAGACTCAATGCTTTTACTGAGAATATAACATTTTTGTCCAGTATGCTTCATGTCAGTTCTGTGTTAAAAAGGATAGTTCACCCAAAAAATTAAAATTCTGTCATAATTCACTCATCCTCATGTTGTTCCAAACCTGTGTGATGTGCTACTACTGCAAAAAAATAAGATATTCTGAAGAAAGTTTCCAAAACAACATTGGTCCCCAATGACTTTCATTGTGTGGACAAAATACTTAAATATCTTCTTTTGTGTGCTAAATGGTAGCATAAATTTTATTTTTGGGTAATAGATCCCTTTAGACTGCAAAAATTAGTTTCAGTTGTCACAAAAATCTTTTTTGTTCTTTTCTGATATGTTTGATGTCAAGTGTACAGTCTTAGCTTTGCTCCAGAGTCTTATACATCAGATTATAGTGTTTAGCACATCCCACCTTCAGCATTAGGAATGTGTGGGGGAAATAAACCTCGTTTTGTCTAAAATTAAGGAAATTGGGGTTTTGCCAGGGTCAGCAGATGTCTTGTCTCTCTCAGATATGCATTTTTTTTGTTCAGAATCAGCCCTTCAGGATAAATTATAATTCAGATACCTAATTTGCTGCTTGTTAATTTAATTGCAGTTATATCTTCAACATGGTACAAATGTGTAAAAGATTTAGTACTTTTGATCATCATGTGTTTGGCAGCAGAGTTTTCTTAAACTGGACGAGTTGAGTGTCTCATTTTGAAGCTTCAGGCTGGTTTTTGCTCCACTATATTAAGCATGGAATGGTTGTCATTTGTCTGGATAAATCTTTGGCATATATCAGAGGAGAACCGCAAAATGCATGAAATGAGAGTTCAGATGACCAGAGGGTTCCCCTGTCAAGCCATACCTCTCAAAACAGACACTTGGTTGCAAATGGGCCATTTTTATACTGTGCGTATAATCAGTGCTTACTGCTCAGGTGCCCTGTCTTTGCATAAAAACTCTGGAGGAATGCAACAGCTTACTCTGATGTAAAACAAGTGCGCACTGAAGTATAAAAACCTCACCTGTCCTCCTGGAAAATGAAGGCTTTAATGACGTGGGAAAAGCAACAACAAATATTAACACTGATGCACAGACATTTTTCAAAAGAAATCATGTATTCTAATGGCTGTTTTTTCTGGTGCTTCGTGATGACCTTTCTATTCTGGTGATGTGAGAATTCATCCTTTTTTTGTACTTTCCCCCCTCAACCAGCAGACCTGTGCTTTTCTGAGATTTTCAGCACACATACACCAGCAACAGTATGGTCTCTGACGCCTGTCTGTTAAATGTGAGCGACAACATCAGTCTCAGCACAAACACACAACTACGCTGACCCAGTATGATTACAGCATGTGTCTATCTGTTATTTGTTTGTATGTTCATGGCCTTCTTTTTGAAATCAAATCTGAAGATTGTAATGGTTTTAAGACACCGGTGAAGAGATTGAAGAAGAATGCATTGACCATTTAGTTTCTAATTCTGAGATATGGTAATATTGTTTGACCCTCCCATAGAAATGTTATACTCTACAGTGCTGTGATCTGTAGCTCTTGTTTTCAGTGCTGTGACATCAGTTTTTCAAAATCAGAATGCATAAGAAACTGTCAGTTTACTCACTAAGATTGAATCTAATCTTTTTAACTGGAACAAATGTGCCCTATGAATAATTGATGCGGTGAAATTATATCTGATGACTGATCAAATGTTGGTACTCAGTTATACAGTATCATATACGTGTGCTGTGAAGAGTGGAGTTTGATGTCAGATGGAGGGATGCAGTGGAGGACAATATGATATTATAATGTTTATGTTCTTCCTCTGTCACTGTCTCTGTGAGATTTGCAGGAGTCTCTGCAAACGTGTACTATGTAAATAAACATCTTAATAACAAGAATTTGTCTCATTTTTTATATGCAGCTGCTTCAAAGGCATACTGCATATATTTTCAATTATAAATTATGCATCTTCACAAGGAGAGACCCTATGAAATACATAGGATTTACTTTTATAATCATAAGAGTTGCAATGACTTCCAAATTCAGTTTTACAAGTAAATGTATCTAAATGTCAGTAAAGGTGAGAGACTAGCTATTCTTTCTTGAGATTTGTAATCCAAAAATATTTACTTCACACAGAAACTTAAGAAAAGTGTGCAAGTTTTGTACATTTTTGTGGATGAGACTTGGTGAGTCTTTTTCACCCATGCACAGGCCCTATTATTTGTGACATGATTAAAATGACGAATGATACTAAATAATATGCAGTACCTATAATATGAGTTAAATCAACACATTTCTGGTTTGGTGTCAATGAAGGGGTACTTGAGCCCAGGGGCGTCATGCACTCATTATTTTTGAGGGGGCATGAGTTTGGGGGGGTCGTCATGTGACACACAGCAGCCACAACAGCATGTATGTTTTATTTATTTTGGTAACACTTTACTTGAAGGGGTGTGTATAAGACTGACATGACACCTTCATAATCATGACATGACACATGTCATGAATATGAAGGTTTTATTATGCATGTTTATGACAACTGTCATTAAGTGTCATTCGCTCAGTTATGTCATTTTTAATGCAAATATGACATTATTTGACCTAACCCTAACCCTACACTTACCACTAATCATAGCCCATAACAAAGACATCTCAAACAATATCATCTTTGCATTAAAAATTACATAACTGAACAAAATGACACTTAAAGACAGTTGTCATAAACATGCATAATAAAACCTTCATATTCATGACATGTGTCATGTCATGATTATGAAGGTGTCACTTCAGTCTTATGCACACCCCTTCAAGTAAAGTGTTACCTTTATTTTTTCCTTTTTATTCGAAACATCCCCAAACGCATTAACTATTATCATGAAATATCTTGATTCTCACCTTTATAGATTATGTTGATCTATAGTGGGCGATGGTCATCTAATTCTTGCAATGTTTTTGAGATGATAGTATGCTGATTTAGTTACTGCTTTGACATGACTACCGAAACTAAGGTCTGTCTCCAGAAACACACCAAGATTCATGACTTGATTTTTAGTTGTTAGACCCCTAGAGTCAAGGTATGCATTCACCTTGAGAACTTTCCAAATGCAATAACTTCAGTTTTTTTCCTTGTTTAACTGAAGAAAGTTCTGGCACATCCAACTGTTAATTTCATCAATGCATTGGCAGAGGGAGTCAATGGGGCTGTAGTCATTTGGAGATAAGGCTAGGTAAATCTGGGTGTCATCAGCATAGCTGTGATAGGCAATTTGGTTCTTTCTCATTATTTGATTTAGTGGGAGCATATACAGGCTAAACAAGAGCGGTGCAAGAATTGAGCCTTGTGGGACGCCGCGTGTCATGGACGTCCACTTAGACTTATGCTCTCCTATACTCACATAATAACCTCTCCCTTCTAAGTATGACCTGAACCTGAAGAAAGAGGTATTCATTCAACTTTGAGCGAGTGAAGAAAACGCCTGCACGTTAGCGATGACTAATCTGAACACCTCTGATTGGTCATTGCATTCATAAGCTCAACAGAATCGTGTGTGATTGGTTATCATGTGCAGCGCTGTAAAAACGCGTCTGTATCTGGCTCAGCGCCAGTCAGCGATCACAGATTTGAATTTAGCAGCTGATGAAATGACGCACTGAACGTTATAATCACGCCAGTGTGATTGTATTAAATATAGAAAATATTAATCGGCTATTTTTTGTCTTTTGGAAGCTGCATTCAAAATCCACTTGGCTCAAAAATCGGAGGGGGCACGTGCCCACTTTGCTCACTTTGAATGGGCATGACGCCTCTGCTTGAGCCTTATAAGAAAAGATGTGGCAATCCTTGTTTACATCAAATAGCTATTGTATGCTGAACAGTCAATAGATGGCACTCTTTCATCGCTGTTGCCCTGAAATTTCAGGCAGTTTTAAATACAAACTATTATTTATTCTAACAAATACAATTTCTAAATTATAATATTTGTAAACGTCGGGAAGGATAGTTTTTCCTTTATCTTTCTTTAAAAATTGTTGTTTTCAAAAATGTACAAAAGTGTAACTAAACAACACTCCACTCACCTTAGTTATTATTATTAGGCCTATCATTATCATCATCATCATCATCATCTTAGGTTAACTGTACTTCATTCCAACAGTATTTATTTTTTTCTACATTTATTAGTTCGTGCCTGACAGTCTTTGTTCTGCTGTGGCCTCTTTACTATAAAATATTTTTTATGGCTACCTCTTTTTTGCTCTCTGTTTGGAGACCGTGTCTTTTGTTCTGTTATAGAGAGAGAGCTAGAGAGAGAGAGAGAGAGAGAGAGAGAGAGAGAAAGAGAGAGAGAGAGAGAGAGCGCAGCGGGGTGTGTGAGCTCAGAAGGGTGGATGAGAGCTGGTCGCGAGGAGGAGAGAGCACGAGATGCTGCTGCTGACACATTCCTTCAAAGATGAATAACGGCGCAAGAAAATTGGAGTCACCGGCTGTAGTTTGGATAGAGAGGAACTGATTCACTGCTTTCCCATCCTTGTCTTCGCTCTTGCCTCACCTTCTTTTTTGCATCTCGTCTAATTTTCGATGTGATTAAATGGCTTCCGGACGGCGCCGCCAGGCTCCATGCTCACTCGGAATACTCCTGCTCGCTGTGGTCGGTAAGTGTGTGATTTCTCTCCGGGAACCTCGCGGTATTGAGTCACTTGGTCCGCGCGATTGACCGTGAACTTGATCACGTTGCAGTCGGCTTCAGACGCGTTTCTTTAGCGGTTGTGTTTACAGCTGGAGATGAGACTAGGGTGGGTGTGTTTGCCTACATGTAGATGTTACATAGTGAAGCATGATTTTGTGAATGGAGAGTTCCACGCGCATGCTGACGTTATCAGGGTTTCATTCTGTTTTCAGACATTGAAAAATGTTTTTATGTTAACAACATGTGAACTTCACTTAGACATTGTTACCACGTGCTTTGCATTTTTAATGTGGAATATGACCATGCAATTCTAATCATAAGCTATTACTTAAGCAATGTGTCGAAGCAATATGAAAACTCGAGTTAAG